>NW_020528416.1:7500-22484 GCF_003368295.1 Carassius auratus
GCCGCTCGCGGCTTTTGTCGCGTGTCGGTATGGCTTCTGAAGTTAGTCAGGGAGTCTCACACCTGTCGTTGCGTAATGGCTGCAGGTGTGTACCTGAACTTGGCGTGAGCGTGGAGGATGTTCTCGTGGTGGTGGGAGAAATTATAGGCTTCGACAATATTCTCTCAGCATCGCGGATGAACAAAGCAGTCATCGTGTTTTTAAAAACAGAGCAGTTAGTTCACCAGGTGACTGAGAATGGATTATGGATTAAGGAAATGTTTGTGCCCGTTACTCCTTTAACGGCTCCGGCAACTAAAGTCACTATTTCCAATGTACCGCCTTTTGTCTCGAATGAGGCGATTGTTAAAGAATTAACCCGATACGGTAAAATCGCAAGTCCGGTCAGAAACATTCCATTAGGATGTAAAAACACTGATCTCAAACACGTTTTGTCGTTTAGGAGACAAGTGTTAATGTTTCTGACTTCATCGGAGCGCACATTAGAGATCTCGTTCCGTGTAAGTCATGGAGATGGATCATATATGCTGTATGCAAGTACTGACAATCTAAAGTGCTTTGCTTGTGGAAATATAGGCCACAAACGCTTCTCCTGTCCCAATAAAAAAGCGGATGGTGAGCAGCAGCTGCCTGTTAATGCGACTGAAAACGGATCAGCTCATCACAATGATACCAGTGATACGAGGATAATACGACAGCAGCACAGGATAAACAACTACCTAAGAAACCGAACAAAAGGCCGTTAGGGGAGGTCTACGGGCACAATGAGGTGAGTGAAAGCGATGCTGGTGTGGATGTGGAGAGTAGTGAGCAGGCTGGATGCAGTTCTGCGATTGTTATAACTGAAAATGATGATGTTGAGGAAGCAAAAGAAAATGAGTGTGTATCTCAGACTGGTATACAAGTAGCTGAGCAATGCTCGGTGGATGATATGGATGGGTTATCTCAGTACACAGATGATAGTGTGAAAGATGATGGGCATTGGTCTGAAGGGTCAGAAATGTCAAAAGTAGACACAGAAGGATTGTATACTGTGGCACAAATTAATACTTTCCTGGATGAGACAAAAGGTAGAAGCACGGAAGTGAGTGACTTTTTCCCAGATCTGGATAAGTTTATCTCTTCTGTAATGTGGGCAAGGAAAAGTTGCAATAATGATGAGCTATCACAACAGAAACGGTTTAGGTTAAAAAAACATATAACTGATATTCGTAAAAAGTCTAAGACAGGGAAAGGGAAACCAAAAAGAGGAAAATATAATTAATTACTATGGCTAATACACATATCTTTCTGACTGTTCTTTTTCTAATCTTTTTCCCTCTTATGGAAACCTTACGCGTGGGATCCCTAAATGTTAATGGGATGAGGGATAAGAGTAAAGCTGATACAGTGATAGAATTCATCAAGTTAAAGAAATTAGATGTAATTTTCTTACAAGAAACTCATAGTGATGTAAACAATGAGGTTGATTGGCGACTGTGGTGGAGGAATGAATGTGTGCTCACACATGGGACTAACCTGAGTGCAGGAACTGCTATTCTCTTTTCTCCCTCTATAAAAGCCAAAATTTTGGGAAAAAGGGAAATTGAACCAGGAAGATGTTTAGCAGTTAAGGTTGATTTAAATGGTCTTGTCTTCACGTTTGTGAGTGTATATGCACCTAATATAGGAGCTGAGAGAATTATTTTTTTTAACAAATTGAAAGTGTTTTTAGGACAACAGCAAGGTAATGGTTTTACTATCTTAGCTGGGGACTGGAACTGCACACTTAATGCCTTGCTTGATAGAAACGGAGAAGAACCCCATTTTCAGTCACCAATAGTACTTGAAAATGTTATTAAAACCTCCAATCTTACTGATATATGGAGAGAAAATAATCCCTCTGTTAAACAATATACATGGGTAAAGGTTAGTGATTTCAGCAGCACGACTGGATAGACTGTACTTATCTAATAGTATGAAAAGTAGAATTATTAATACAGATATTGTCCCTGTATCCTTCACTGATCACAAATTAATCACTATTGACTGTACTTTGAATTCCAAGAAAAACAGAAGTGTTTACTGGCATTTTAATGTCAAATTGTTACAAGACCGGAGTTTTTGTGAATCTTTTAAACATTTTTGGGAGACCTGGAAAAAAGAGAAAATAAGATTTGATAGTGTTATTCTTTGGTGGGAAGTTGGAAAAGCTCATATAAGGGAATTTTGTCAGCAGTATACATCTCACTCTAATTTTAGTTTGAAACGGTCTCTGGAATGGCTTGAAAGAGAAATCCTTGCCATTGAAAAAAATATGATAGGAGATCTTTCTTCCAATGTACATGAGTGGTCTGAGAAGAAATTAAAATTGAGCTCTATATTAAATGAAAAGGTCAAAGGAGCTCTTGTGAGGAACAGATTCCTATCAATAAAGGATATGGATAGTCCCACCTCTTTTTTTTTCAATCTGGAACGCAAGAGTGTGCAAGTTAACCAAATGTATAACCTGAAGAATGACAATGGACAATGTACATCTGAACCTGTGGAAATGCGTAGACTAGCAGTGAATTTCTATTCACATTTATACTCACCTGAGGACATAGACATTCCGATACAAAATGGATTCCTACAAGATCTTCCTTGTTTAAATGAAGAAGATAAGCAAGCACTGGAATCTGGAGTAACCTTTGCGGAATTAAGTAATGCCGTAACGGGTCTTTCGTTGGGTCGTACCCCAGGCATAGATGGACTTCCTGGTGAATTTTATAAGCATTTCTGGACAACACTTGGATCTGATTTATTTGAGGTGCTAAAGGAATGTAATCGTACTGGTTTTCTACCAAAGAGCTGCCAACGGGCTGTATTAACATTGCTTCCAAAAAAAGGTGATCTTACCCTGTTAAAGAACTGGAGACCTTTGGCAATCCTCTGCACTGAATACAAACTTTTATCAAAGTGCCTTGCCAACAGATTGAACAAAATATTGTTCAAAATTATACACAAAGATCAATCTTACTGTATAAAAGACAGATGTATTGCTGACAATTTGCATCTAGTACGTGATGTTATTGATTATGCAATGTGTAATAATATAGATGTTGGAATACTGTCACTAGATCAGGAGAAAGCGTTTGATCGTGTTGATCATCAATATCTTTTTAAAGTATTAGAAGCTTTTGGGTTTGGAGAGAAATTTAGGAAAATGATAAAGTTGTTGTACAATAATGCTACATGTATGGTAAAGATAGCAGGAGGCCTAAGTGTCCCTGTTAAGGTACAGAGGGGTATCAGACAAGGATGCCCACTTTCTGGTCAGCTTTACAGCTTAGCTATTGAACCTCTTCTATGTAAACTAAGAGAGAGTTTAATGGGTTTGAAGGTACAAGGTGCTATTTTTAATGATTTTGTAAAAGTTTCAGCTTATGCTGATGACATTACTGTTGTTTTAAGGAATGTTAACGATGTTCAGGTTTTAAAAGAGATTTTATTAAGTTATGGTAAAGCTTCTTCTGCAAAAGTAAACTGGGCAAAAAGTGATGCAATGTGGTGTGGTCTAGACCATAACACTCCAGCTCTCCCAGGTAATTTAAAATGGGGAAAATCTGGGTTAAAATATTTGGGGGTGTTTTTAGGAAGGGAGGATTATAAGAGACAGAATTGGGAGGGCCTGGTGGAGAAGGTGTGTGCTCGGTTGTCTTGCTGGCATTGGCTGCTACCCCAGTTATCCTATAGAGGAAGAGCCCTGGTCTGCAACAACCTTGTAGCCTCAACGCTATGGCACAAAATGAACATTCTGGAACCTCCTGAAGATTTGGTTGTAAAATCCAAAAACGCTTAACAGACTTTTTTTGGTCCGGTAACCACTGGATAAGAGCATCAACTTTGTTTCTGCCCAGACAAGAAGGTGGACAAGGACTAGTGGATGTAAAAAGCAGAATTAAGACTTTCAGACTACAGACAGTAAAAAGATTTCTCTACGGAATGGATGTAAGCTGGTCTGGAGTAGCTTCTGCCCTCCTTAGAAGAGCAGGAGGGATGGGGCTGGATAAACAATTGTTTCTTCTGGACATTCAACATGTTGATTTGACTGGATTAACTTCCTTTTATCACTCAGTGTTCAAAGCCTGGAGGACTTTTAATATCACAAGAGACATCACGGATGAGGGGGGTCACTGGTCAAGGGAGGAACCCCTAATATACAATTCTATGGTGGAGTCAGCGATCCTAAAATCACCATCGATGAGGAATCTTTTAAAGGCTGCAGGAGTTGTAAAGATTGGACATTTAATAACTTCAGATGGATGGATGACTCCTGAAATGCTAGCTTCCAAGATTGGAATAAGATCAATTCGTCGGACACAAAAACTGCTAAATGAAATTCTCGAGAGCCTATCAACAGATTTTAAACGCAGTGTGGAAACAAATGAAGATATGGACTTAACTTTTCCTGAACTAAGAATAATTCCGGATGTGGGTATATTTGAAGAAAAGGAGGGGTCTTTGTTGACCTTCAAGACACCTAAACTGAACGGTTTCAGTAAAACTGAGAAGAAAGCACTGTACGCCACATGTGTAAAAGTTTCACACTCTCAGTCTTTAGGAGGAGTTAAAGAGTCGAAATGGCAAGAGCTATTCGGATCAGGCTCTTCCCCGAAGGGTTGCTGGAGGGCCTTGTATAAGCCTCCCATTGAAAAAAGGTCCGGAGACCTTCAGTGGAGAGTTGTGCATGGGTTAATAGCTACAAACAGATACAGAGCACACCTCGATCCCCAGGTTCAGGAGGGATGTCCTTTTTGTGGGATGACTGAAACTGTTTTTCATTTATTTCTTCAATGTGGGAGGCTTGTGCCATTATTTTCTCAATTAGAAGAATGGTGTACTGTTTTGGGAGAAGTGTTTTCACCCATGTTATTTATATATGGACCGAAGTATAACAGAAACAGAAAGCAGATCCATGTTTTGCTTAATTTTTTGTTTGGGCAAGCAAAAATGGGAATATGGATTTCACGTAAAAGCAAAATAAATAATGCTGTGTCAACTGATGCAATGTTAATTTTAAAAGGGTTAATTAAAACTAGATTAAAGGTGGAATATGCATACTATTCCTTGGTTAAAGACCTGGAGACTTTCAATCACATTTGGGGAGTTAACCAGTGCATATGTGAATCTGATTTTGATGGTGTTTTTGCAAATGTATATTTAATTGTGCTATTGCCTTGCCTTGTTTTCTGCGCTATTTATTATCATATGTTTGTGTTTTAAATAACTTTTTAATCTATGTAAGGTTTAACTAAACCTTGAATATTTTGTAATAAAAGGGGGTTAAAAGTCAAAAGTCTCTCTCTCTCTCTCTCTCTCTCTCTCTCTCTCTCTCTCTCTCTCTCTCTCTCTCTCTCTCTCTCTCTCTCTCTCTCTCTCTCTCTCTCTCTCTCTCTCTCTCTCTCTCTCTCTCTCTCTCTCTCTCTCTCTCTCTCTCTCTCTCTCTCTCTCTCTCAGATCTGGAGCCTCACGCTCAGCTCTCTCCATCTGTTGGAGGTGCTGTGATGACCAAAGGAGAAGGAAGAAACCTGGTGCTTCAGACGGATGATGATGATCTGGAGAACTGGATTTGTTATGTGTTGAGGGGAGTGAACACCTTCGCTATAGGACTCGATATTAATAAGGAGATGAAGAGAGCTGTTTTTTTTGCAGAATTTAAGGAGGCAGAAAGAGCCACTTTCTGGTGCAAGAAAAATACAACAGTTCTTCGAAGCAATGCAGTGACGCTGAAAATGACAGGTTACTCATTACTCCACTTCCTGTTGTATTTCAGATCATTTGTGTGTAGATAAACGGTACTTTGAGGTTTGTCGATACAATAAATGTCAAAACAATGCAGTGGGGTCCAAAGCAACACTGAAGCCCACTTAAAAAACAAAAACCTTCATTTTCTGTTGCATTTGTAGTCCACTTCTAATTGCATTATGCAGACTGTTATCTTTCATAAGTTATGTCAGTTAGTTCCCATCAGTCTGGCAATGCTCTTATAATTCATTTAACATCTATACTTGACAAGTATGAATCCAAATTTCACGATAACTGCACATATCAAAATAATCATCTGAATCATACGGTAAATTTAATAATGGACTGAGAAACCAAAAATGTGGATATGCATGTGAGTGCAACATGATGTCATTAATACTATATATATACAAAGAACTTCAATTTTAAAACAAATTTAATCTGCTAAAAGTTTAGATGAAGGTTTCTTTCAGCAGCATGTGCAGTCTGACCTGTGTTTGTGTTTCTCAGAGCTCATGGTGATGTTGGTTCCTCCGGCCGTTCCTGCTCTGAAGGGGGAGAATTTGACCCTCAGATGTGAAGTCTGGGGTAAACCAAAGCTGGACAAGGCCGTCTTCTATAAGAATAATAAATCACTCCCAAAGAGCTCACCTGAAGACACCTACACCATCACCAATGCCACACAAAGTGATAACGGCATGTACAGCTGCCACGCCACCTACAGGTACACACACATCAGTGCAAAAGCTGCAATGAAGGACGGAGATGCTGATGCTCAGGAGTTAAAAGTTATAGGTAAACCAACAACAATCATCTGCATATACTAACTAAAGAAAGTACCTGCTTTATTTTTGGACATGGTACCACGGTGTTCTTTAACATACGTAAGAATATCATGCAGTACTATTTGTAACAATATAAATAATGTTAATAATAATAATAATAAATTAATAATAAAGATCCTGATAACAATATTTAAAATGTTAAGTAAATGAAAGTTAGCAATCTAACATAAAATTAAAAGAGCAAACCATTACATCTTTCTCTTTCATTGTTTTCACTGGCTGCGCCCAAAAACAAGGATTCTACACGACCTGCATGGTCCAGTTCATGAACAAATGATTCTTATGAGTCAGTACTTTCAATCAATCAGTTATTGGTTTAAATCAGTCTAATTACTCTCTAAATATGTCAGAACTTATACATTTAAGCATATTTATCCCATGATCTTAACTGGTGGCACATGATCCTGAAAATGCTGAGATACAAAACAGAATTAACATAATTAACGCTCATATTACTAATCCCTAAAGATACACATTCACAAAAACATCTGATAGTAATTGTGTAATAAATAGAAACATTTGAAATTCGAAGTAAATTTGCATTGTGCCTAAAAACCTTCACCCATTGTAAAAATCACAGCCTCTCTTGATTTATTGCTTTAATAAAGGGGGACAAAAATTTATTCGTTCTTTTTTATTCTGCCTAATTTGGACCAGTTACAATTTAGTAAAAAACAAAGGCACTGTGTAAATAGCACTGTATATACTGTAAACTGTAATACTATAATCGTCTGAAATCATCAGTGACCCACAGTACGGGTTTGTAAATCATATTTCTGTGTTTTACAGGTGGACCTCCTGCTGCAGTGATTTCAGCATCTGCTAACAGTCTGAAGTGTTCCTGTCCTGACTGTCCTGCCAGCTGCACATCCTACCACTGGTATCACACACCCTTTAATGACCCATTCACTCGCGAAAAACGATCTGAAAACGATGAGTCTATTAACGTAGAGAAAGAAGGAGAGTACAGATGCCGGAGGGACTGTGGGAACGGTTTCTCCCGTTTCAGCGACATCCACAACTACACAGGTACTCAAACTCATTCAAGTTGACTGAAGTGATGTTTAATGCACTAACTATAACATGCAATTTTAAATTCACATAAACATTTATCTCATCATAAATTCTTTCTCTCAGATCAACCAGTGGAGTTCGGACACATGTGGTACATTCTGGTCCCAGCCCTGATTTTGTTCGTGATCATCATTGTGCTGATCATTGTGCTGAAGTACAGAAGATGTGGAAGAATGGGTATACAAGCACCTGGACGGGATGCAGATCAAGACACTCTGATGAGTGTACGCTATGTACGCTAAACAGAGGCAGTTCTGAAGGTAAAAGTGTGTCCATCCCAGTACTAGCAAGGTGTACCTTATAAAGTGGTCAGTGAGTGTATAACATATATGTTGTGCTCATCATTATACAGTTTGGGTTGGTAGAGTGGTTTGTGTGCACAACTGGTATGTTGTCAGAACCTTTAATTTTAAGTTTGAATCTGGGGTGAAGCTTAAATATGATTATAATATATATTTGAAAGTTCTGTTCTTGTAATGTGTTGTAACATCTCTCTGACAAGTGGATCAACTCTTTGTGAATATGATATTTTGGTTATGAAAAATATGAACATTAATAAAAGACATCAAGCCACAACGCCTGGAATTTTTTTTTACATAAAAATATTTTATTTTTAATATATTAATTGTTCTGCTGCATTAACTTCATTTTGTCAGGGATCAGGCAAATCCACAATGCTCACGCTCCCCTGAGTTCTGATCACCCGCACCTGCTCCGCATTAACAATCTCATTAAGGCACTATTAAAACACTCCAGTGTTCACCGTCAACCCTCAAACAGGAACAGACCATACGCTGTTGTCTCATGAGCCTCTGATGCATCATGACCAACCAGACATAAAGTATACTTACCCTTTAGAAACACTAACCTGTGTCCTTGTTCTACTGCCCCCAGGACCCCGGAGCATTCTATTGCTATCTGTGATCCAATGATCTCTTTAGTCTCCTGTGTTTATCCCGAGCTGGAAATAACTTCGGCATCTGTAAGGAAAGAGAACGAGTATGAGCAATATGTGACTGTGGCTGTGATATTCCTGAAACGAAAGTACTCACCTGTCTACAATCCACTACCCTGTGATCATCACATTGCCCGCACTTGAAACACAAAGTATTCAGCATGCACTTGAATCACCAAAATAAACACTGTGCTCTGAATTCTCACGACCAGCACCCTTATCCGGTCAGGAAGAAGATTACAATGGGTTTTTTATAAACATTTTTCTCTCGCACTTGAGCTACACATACACCCATATCCTACGGAAAGATTGAAAATCATGTTTATTATACAGCAACTTTTTGGACTGGCATTGAGATGGGCCGAAACTCTATGGTTACAGGTTAAAAGACTGTTTTTGAATATTCCCTTGAATTTCGAATTCTGGCCGCAGCGAGTGGATGGAATGAGAAAGCTCTTCTAACAGTTTATCGATGAGGACTAAACCCAGCACTCCGACTGCAACTTGCTATATATGATGGCAATCTGGGGTTAGAGAAATTCATGCAACAAGCCCTCCGAGGTTCACTTGACATCCCAGTCCTGTTATCGGGAAGCACACACCCCAGATACTGCTCTTGCCGAAACCTACCTGAGAAAACCCCTGAGCCAAAACCGTAAAAGATGCAAGTGGATTCCCAACGTCTGTCCCCAGAAGAGCGAAACTGTCGGCGGGGAGCTCAGACTATGCCTATACTGTGGGAGTGGAGAACTCTTTATACGCACCCGTCCATCTCGTCCTCCACGGTTAGTGGTGAGTTTGGTTCTTCCTCAACCTTCCGTATCAATCCCACTAACCATATGTGTGAATCTGAGGTTTAGAGGTCTGGATGTTGAAGCCACCGCCATTGTTGACTCAGGATCGACTGGCAATTTAATTTCAGGGAAATTCATAAAGACCCACCGCCTCCAAAGGTCCCGAACCACAAAACCATACTCCATCTATGCAGTGACTGGCGAGATGATCCATAAAGGGTACATGACATCACAGATAGCACCAATCATGTTGAACATAGCCACGAAGATCAATTCACACCATTCATTCTCACTTATAGCTGAGTTAAACTGATTTTAGGCCGCCCTTGGCTTATCCTACATCAGCCCACAATATATTGGACCATGGGAAAATTCTACAGTGGGGTTGCCATGTCACTAAGAAATCATGTCCCACACAATCAGTCGATGTCCATCCTGTTTCCATGTCGGTAAATTCCACAACGATTGAGAGTCCCAAAGAGAACCTGTCTATCAATGTTCCATCTTAGTATGCCTCTTTTGCAGACGTCTTCAACCCCATAGCAGCCTCCAAGCTACCGCCACACCGACCCTGGGACTTTGCTATCAAATTAGTTCCTGGAGAGACCATTCCCAAGGGTTGAATTTACTCATTGTCTATCCCAGAACAGAATGCAATGAAAGAATATGTAGGAGAAGCTTTGAAAAAGCAATACATCCAAGATAACGGTGAAATTCAGCTATCCACTTCCCTTGATCCCATCCTCTCTGAAACTGCTCCGGGGATGCCCGTATATATTCAACAAACTAGACTTACGGAGTGCATACAACCTGGTCAGAATTCGAAAGGAAGACAAGTGGAAAACGGCTTTCATCACACCCTAGGGCACTATGAATTATTGGTAATGCCGTATGGTCTAGTAAACGCCATCTCAGTATTCCAAAGCTTCATGGATGAGGTCCACCATGAGTTCCTGAACCTTTTTGCCCTCGCCTACATAGATAACATACATATTTACTCTCTCAATGCAGAAGATCATCAGAGTCACGTCTCCCAAGTGCTTTAACGATTCAGAGAGTCCTCATTTGGAAAAGCTGAAAAATGTGTCTTTAATCAAACTTCCATCGAATTCCTTGGATATCACATCAGTGAAAATGGATGACCGGAAAAACACAGGCAAATACTTGGTGGCCAACACCCACATCTATAAAAGAACTTCAGAGCTTCACAAACTTTTATTGCCGCTTCATCGACCAGTACAGTATGATGACTGCACCACTCATGTCTCTCCTACAAGGGAAACCAAGGACACTACAGTGGAACCCCAAAGCTGAGCAGGCTTTCCAAACATTAAAAACCGCCTTCACAAAGCTCCATTGCTCCAACATCCAGACCCAGAGAAGAAATTCATCATGGAAGTGGACGCCTCCACAACAGGTGTCAGTGCCATCCTGTCCCAGTAGTCCAAGAACACGGCCAAGCCTATGCCATGTGCCGGCTTCTCTAAGAAATTGTCCCCAGTCGAGAGAAATTAAGATATTGGCAATCAAGATTTCCTTTCAGTAAAACTTGCTTTGGAAGAGTGGCGACACTGGTTTGAGGGGGCCAGACAACCATTCCTCATGCTAACAGATCATAAGAATCTCCAATACCTGAAAGAAGCCAAGATGCTCAATCCTCGCCACGTCAGATGGGCCTTATTCTTTACCAGGTTTCACTTAAAAATAGTTACCATCCATGGATCCAAGAACAGGAGAGCTGATACTCTATCCCACCTCAGCACCCTTGAGGAGACCCCAGAAGAACCCAGAGCCCCATCTTGCCCAGCGAGTTATTCATCAACCCCATCCAGTAGGATCTAGATGAAGTGCTCCGCGAACAAGTCACAACACCTGCCCATCCCACCTACGTGCCACCCGTAAAGGTGTATGTACATGAAGATCACTGCCATACCCTCACCTTCCATGCACACTCCTCCATAGGAACAGGTCATCCGGGGTCAGTAAGACCCTTACCACACTACAACATAAATTACTGGTGGCCAAGAATGCAGGAAGACGTCCAGGAATTACTACACGGGAAACTAATCCCTTGCCAGTTCCACATTGCCCTTGGTCCTACATTGGAGTGGTTTTGTGACTGATCTCCCAGTCTCAGATGGTAAAACTTGCATCCTAGTTAGCCATAGACAGATTTTCCAAAGCATGTAAACTAATCCCCTTGAAAGCCCTACCCACAGCCTTTGAGACAGCCGAGCTCCTGTTTGAACATGTGTTCCGTAACTTTGATATCCCAGAAGATATCATATTGCACCAAGGACCCCAGGGTATGGTGGTCATTCCCTGCACTCCGCAATGTTTCCATAAGTCTCACTTCTGGCTACTACCCCCCAAACAAATTGACAAACAGAGTGCAGAATCCAAGACATCCGTTGATTCCTTCTACCTGTTTGTCATCACAGTTAGAACCTCTGGAACCGTTACTAAGTCTGGGCAGAATATGCACAAAGCTCAATTCGACAGTCATCCACCAACCTGACCCCTTTTCAATGTGTTTTAGGCTACCAACCTCCCCTGTTCCCCTGGTCCGGTGAACCATCCAAAGCCCTCGCAGTGAACACCTGGTTCCGCAAAAGTGAGAGGGTTTGGAACAAGGCACATCACCATCTCCAACAGGCAGTAAACTGTCACCAATGCTTTGCTAATACTCACCGCAGCCAAAATCCCACCTGGGCAGCTGGTTTGGCTCTGAACACGGGATATTCGGTTAAAACAACCAAGTCAAAAACTAATTACTAAATACATAGGACATTTCCCAGTGGAGCGACAGATAAACCCCATCACTTACCGACTCCGTCTACCCGCTCAATACCGGATACACCCTACCTTTCATGTCTCTCTGTTAAATCCCCATCACTCTGTTCCCTCTTCAGACCCGGTCCCTGACGACAACCCCCCATTACCACCCACTGACGCTGAGCCCATCTACACAGTGAGGGAGATTCTGGACTCCCGACGTTCGCGGTGGGTGGCTTGAATACCTAGTGAACTGGAAAGATTATGGACCAGAAGAAAGATGTTGGATACCTCGTCAAGATATACTCGACCCCAATCTGCTCACAGAGTTCCTGCTCCGCGAACCCGAGGCAGACCCCCACGACACTGGCAAACCCGGTCTCAGCTAATCCACAACGCTCACGCTCCCCTGAGTTCTAATCACCCGCACCTGCTCCGCATTAATGATCTTATCAAGGCACTATAAAAACACTTACCCCAACTCCAGTTCACTGTCAAGCCTCCAACAGGAACAGACCATACGCTGTTGTCTCCTGAGCCTCTGATGCATCATGACCAACAATATGTTAAGTATACTTACCCTTTTGAAACACTAACCTGTGTCCTTGTTCTACTGCCCCCAGGACCCCGGAGCATTCTATTGCTATCTGTGATCCAATGATCTCTTTAGTCTCCTGTGTTTATCCCGAGCTGGAAATAACTTCTGCATCTGTAAGGAAAGAGAAAGTGTACGAGCAATCTATGACTGTGGCTGTGACATTCCTGAAATGAAAGTACTCACCTGTCTATGATCCAGTATCCTGTGATCATCACATTGCCCGCACTTGAAACACAAGTATTCACCGTGCACTTGAATCACCAAAATCAACACTGTGTTCTGAATTCACCTACCTTTGTCTCCTGTGCATATCCTGACACACTTTATACTTTGCAGTGAGTTAAGACTATGCGGCTGTGTGGTTTGTTCCCGAACTTGTCGATCAAGTGCAGATTCGGGTCTCGAAACACTTGTGAAACAACCCGATGCTTTGATTCGCCTTAGTCACATGACATGAATGTTTCAAATCACAATTCAGAGCAGTGTTTAGCTTCTGGTTCTCGACATCGTGTCGAAACGTCAGTTTCATATCAGTCATCCATACTTATAGGAGCATTGACATATTTAGAGCTTAATTAAACATGACATTTTCAGTATACTCTTATGTAATCGCAGACATCAGTATCTTAAAAAGGTAGTTCACACAAAAATGTTGTCATAATTTTCTTACCCACACAATCCTTTATGACTTAATGTTTTCTGTTTAAGAATCTGTGGCACTATACATAAGGGTGAATCTCATGAGAAAATGTAATTTCTCACCCCATAATTACCAAAATAATCGGAAATTTCATTTTGCATAATGAAAATTAATTAATTATGCTCATAATTCGATTTTCTAAAAATATGTATTTTGATTTGATTTTTATTTATGTTTTAATATATTAATATCTAATTCTAATATACACAAATATATTTTTGTATATTAAAATTTTCTTGCATCAGGACATTTTTTGTCATCTTTTCGTCCTGTCATGAAAATCAGCATAGATTAATTTAACAAATCCTCAGATGCTGTCAGATGCTGTATGCATATATATATATATATATATATATATATATATATATATATATATATATAGCAGTGAGATGTTATATATATCATATGATTTAAGACAAGAGTTTGGATATTCTGTGTGAGTAATATGGACTGCAGTTATGATTAAATTATGGTGCTTTTTAAGCTTGATAACTTGCGTCTCAACTCATTTCAGTAGGTAAATGAGCATACAGCACATTTTCCAGTTGAGATTGTGATTATTACTATCATTGCTGCAGTTGTGCAAACACTGAGACAAAAGGTCAAACTCCTGTTATCAATCTACCGCATACTAAAACTAATGTTTTATCTTTATTAATAATATACAATTATTTCTACCTATGTGTTTATTTGTTTACACATTATCCATTTAATACCAAGTAATCTGATAAATAAAATGAATGCATTTTAATACATTTATTTACTGTAGGTATTCTACATTCTTGATTTCTAGTGTATTATTGTGCAGCAAGGATCTGTTTCTGTGATAAATGATGGTCAAATTAAAAAGTACCGAGGCCATTGAATAGGTATCATGTTAAACCAAAAAAACAGACCATTGACTAATTTATACACTATTTAATTTCAGCAGTCAGGAAAGTAACTGAATGATGCAAGTGACCTCTTGTGGTGAACCTCGGCAGGACTGGGTTTGATGATGATGGGCAAAAGATAGCAAGAAAAAAAAAGAAGAAGCAGGAATTTATATTTGCCAGTGGAACAAAAAGGATGTCCTGTTTCGTTTTTTGTTCTGTTTATTAACCGCTAGAGTGCCAAAAGTTACGGACTGCAGCGTTAACACATTTTGGATCAAAACTGGTTTTCACTGGACGCTTTCTTTAACTTAAGTGCGACGGATTGGATTCGTCTCGCGATTGATTATTCATAATAAAGGTATGAAAGTGGTGCAGTTTTGATTTTGCATGTTTTCATTTGTCCTCCTGACACAAATGTCAATGTAACTGTTGAAGCTTCAAACGGAGACCATGAAGCTAAACTATTAGTCTTTTGAAAAGATGTAGACTAGCCTATGACATTACAAAAACTTGTGGCAAGTCTATAAGTGAAAGTGAAAGTGAAAGACTTTTTGTCAATGCATAATAAATAAAACATTTTAAAATATGACTTAAATTTCAAT
>NW_020528417.1:0-16832 GCF_003368295.1 Carassius auratus
AAAGCTCACGTTCTCTTGGATGAAGATAGATTAAATGATTTGCAGGGAACCCACATGGTTTGAAAATAATTTCCCTGATTTGTTTGTGAATGAGTCATTTGTGTAGTGGTTCGACGGAGTCATTGAAAAGAACCAATTCACTCACAACTCAAATATTGGTCTCGTTTTACTCAAAATGCAATATCTAGTCCAGTCATTCACAATCAGAGGTTTTGCTCGGTTAAACTATTAAAATGAAACTTGAAAATATTAGAGCTTTTTTATTTTAGAAAAAGAAAATTTATTCATTTCACATAAGATGTTAACATTACTTTTAATACTAATTTAATAATAATAATAATAATAACATTTATTCAGCAATTATAATATTAAAATGATCAAAGAAAAATTAAAAAAGCATAATGTTACCAAAAAAAATGTTTTTACTTTCTTGAACTTCAACAAAAAATCCTGAAAAAGTTTCATTTCATAAAAAGCACAACTTTTTTTTTTTAACAGTGCTAAGACAAATGTTTTTTGAGCACCAACTCAGCATATTACAATTATTTTAATGTGATTTCATCACATAAATAATTTACATTGTAAAATGTATTCAAATAGAACACATTTATTTTATGATGTACTATTCCTTAAATTTTACTGTTTTAAACTATTTATTATTATATTTTTTATGAAATAAATGTAGCCTTGGTGACCATAAAATATATATATATTTTTTTTTCAAAAATAAATAAAAACAATAATCTTTTTTCTGAATGGTAGTTTACACTGATTGACAGAAAATAAATTTAAAATTAATGTATACTACTTACTATAAAAGATGCATGAGTTTTAATATTTGATTAATAGCCATAATTTATACAGGCCTGAAAAATACATTTAAAACTGGAAATTTGAATTTAACTAAACGTGTCTGATTTCCTTCACCACAATTTAACTTCCCCAGATCTCACCTCCACCTCCTGGGCTGACTCCTCCCACTGCTGGGACCGAAGCGTATCTTATTCCCTGCCCCGCACCTGAATGTACACCATTGGCCACCGCTCACGTGGGTGGGTGTGGCACTGGGCAAGGCAAGGATGCTGGAGGCCTGCTGGGAAGAGGGACTGCTGGGATTGACAGCTGCAGGCAGAGTTGGAAGGATGTACTGAACCTGTGTTACAGGTTTCCCGCCCACTAGGGGCAGCAGGGAGGAACTGGTGATGAAGTAGGGGAAAGGGCACTGAACTGCTACTAGGGGCTCCGTTGCATGGAGTAGGTTGCGGTGGGGTGATGAGCTGAACGGTGGGTTGGTTTGGGAAGGCTCCTCCCAGGACTAGGCCAGTAACTAAGCTTCCTTGCCCATTAGCTTTGGGGGAAGAGGAGGGAAAGTACCCACCTCCTCCTGCTCCGCCGGCACCAATCAGTAGCTTGGGCTTCCCGTCTGGAGGTAGGGTCCCAACAGCAACGCCCCCATCAGCTGGCTTGCTGACGATGGAGATAGGGGTGCTAGTGATGGGACGAACAACATTGGTCACCACGGTGGGGGGCCATCCTGACAGCGCCTTGTGAATGGTACATCCTGGCTTCATGTGGCAAACTGGCATTTATACCAGTAACGGAGGCCGAATTAACATGGAACGGAACCTGCCCTCCACCACCTCCTCCTTTCCCTTCTTTGGGCCCCCCATTATCCAGCTCTGCGCCACCCATTCCTCTCTTCTCCTTCTTCTCCAGTTCTTTTCATGCTGATCTTTGTCATCTTTGTTGACAGTCGGAGACAACCCCAAAGAAGAATGGACTGGTTGGAAGTTGTGCTGAAGAGAAGAAGATCATTTGTGACATAACATCACTATTATACAGTACACTGATCATTTGATTCACATTCTGATGTTTGTGCTGGATTTGATATTGAAGAAATGTTGGAAAGCAGAAAACTGCTGCCCCCACAGGAAGGCAACGAGGCACATCTGAATTCAATGATCGTGTCATATCCAGAGCACTGATATACCTTCATCTGATCGATTTGTGAAGGCAGCATAGATATATTCCCCACTGCCTATGAATATCCCATAATCCCCATTTTTGTCAAACTTTTCCCACTTTTGCCGTAACTTCTAGATAGAAATGAGTATTTATAGTTAATAGGCCCGGAAAACAGGTCTCTTCGCTTTCCGCTTGTCGGGGAACATGCTTACAGCCGTAATAAATAATAGCTATATCTATGGACTTTTAAGATGACTGTTTTTATTGTTGATGTTTATTAAATATTTTGACATCAATTTTGATATAAAAAAAAAAAAAAACGTTTAGATTTCATTCCGCGTATGTGATGGACATTGATTAATAATTGTTGCTATGTACTTTGAAGGCATCTTGAGTAAAACTGCTTCATATTTAACGAACCATATGCAAAACGCTTGAACCGGGAGCGGCAAGACCAGGTTTACACCATACGCATAACCCCTATTAATCAAAACAATCACCAAAGCTCTCTCTAATTTGTTGTAGAATCTTTTATGTTGCTCGGAATTTTGTCCGAAATCAGTTCCAGGAGGTACTTTCATGCTCAATTATTATTTTTTATTTTATGTGCATTTCCTAGGAAAAGCTGCATGAAAATATAACCTAATTTTTTTTTGAGAATACAGGTTTGGAACAGGGTTATTACAGTCAACTACAACTAAAACCATTAAAAAGTCTTTGTTACTTGGAATTAAATAAACATAAAACGGAAATAAAATTGATTAGTTCTACTTGATGCAAAAAAATAAAATAAAATAAAATAGACAAGAAAAAAATAAATGACAAAAACAACAAAATTTCTTTAAAATTAAAATGGAATATGTGACCCTGGACCAGAAAACCTTAAGTCTTAAGTGTAAATCCTAAATAAACTTTCCACTGATGTATGGTTTATTAGGATCTGACAATATTAGGCTGAGATACAACTATTTAAAAATCTGGAATCTGAGTGTGCCAAAACAAAGAAAAAAATACTGCCGAAAATTGCCTCCAAATTAATTCTTAGCAATGAAATAATACTAATCAGAAATTAAGCTTTGATATATTTAAAGTAGGAAATTTACAAAATATCTTCATGAAAACCACGATTTTTCCTAAATATCCTAATGATTTTTGGTATAAAAGAAAAATCTATATTTTGACCCATATAATGATTTTTTTTTTTGTCTATTGCTGAAAATAAACCCCAGAGACTTAAGACTTGTGCTCCAGGGACACTTATTATATATATATAAGTATTTAAATTATTTAAATGTTACTAAAACTAACGCATGTTTGGCATGACATGAGTGAGAATAATATAATAACAGAATTTAAATTTTGGGGTGAAATATTCCTTAAAGGCAACAATTTTGGGTCAGTGAACCATCTAACAGAAGGAACGCTCAGAGACATCTGCTGCATATCCATTGGCGTGGAAAACCTCACAAGGAAATCCTGAAGAAATAATAGTTTCTTGCCAGACGACCAAACACACAAATGTTGAAATAATCTGGTTTTATAAATAATAACTAGATGAGAGCAAATATCATTGCTGTGGTAATGAGGCTTATGTAATCTAAAGCATATTTGGTAACAAAGAGCTCGATTTCATCAATACAGTATAACCATTAACTTCCCTCAAGACAACATAGGACAGCTGGATGTGGTTGGCAGGTGAATAACACTGACATTTTTTAAAACGTCAAGACTTGTTAACTGGGAAAGTGTGTTTTGTCACCATAAGAATCAGATTTCCAAAGGATTTGGGAATTTGCATGTAGCACATAATGTTTATTCATTAAAATAAATCAATAACTGAACTACACCTGATGTCATACCAACTACTCATGTGATGTATTAAGTGTTACCTTGCTGTCAGCTTCGTCTGCATGCTCGTTTTCGTCATCGCTGTCTGTCACTCTCTCTTTACACTTCAGGGTCAATGGAGCCGTCTGCAAACGAGTCTTCTGTGGAGGAATCACACGTTAGCTGTGAGACAAGCGCTGGCAAATCACACACCCCATGGGACTGACAGCACTGAGCAGCGAGGAGATTTTGCCTTTCCAAAATGAATTAATGAAGTTTGGATGGTGGTGGTGCATCAGAGAGCACAGAAGCTCGTGGGAGACACAGACTCAAGAATCAGTCAAGACTGACTAATAATGAAACAATGAGAATGGAGCGCAAAACACTTGTAACATCAAAACCCAATCGCTGTAAAATAATCACTTTCTGATGGTAGGTGCGTTCCACGTATAACAGCATTATCTACAGATCAGGGTTTTTTGGGGTCTTGTGTTGTCTACGATGCATCCAGTAATTCAGTCATGAAAATGGAATTTACCATATAATGTGGAATGTCTCGACTAAATTTGGATCAATAAAACAGAAGTACAAATGTACAAAAATCCCGATATGAAGTAGTGACTGTGAATATTAAACCACGAAAAGACTGCTATTTAAGTCAGTCATGTTCTGCGTGTCTGTGTAATTGAGTTGTGCTGTTTCACCTTCCACACTCAAGCATGTGTGAAGCTTGTGTTTTCAGCATCTGCTGTCTCACTATATGAGGACATTCAACCTCTTTTGTGTGGCAATTTGTTTGCCTAAAAATTAAAGGAACTGTTCAAATTTCATTTGATTACATTTGAAAAGATTCATTCAATTGTTAAAGTTTTACATATTCATTTGACTACCACCATTTTAATAGTCAACTTGTAAAACACAGAATCCAGAAAAATGAAAACAGACAACAGAGAATTTTAGAAAAGATTTTGATTATTTTTGATTATAAAAATTCAGCTAAACCATTAAAAATGGAATCCAGGAAAATTAAAAATGTAAAGCAGAATTTTGGAAAAATAAAACATTTCATAGGACTGTAAAATATATATATATATATATATATATATATATATATAAAAATGAGACTGTGCCAACACTTTATAATAACTTACATTAATACAATATTTAATGCTTGACAGATTATTAGTTAAAAAGTTACATTTCTGAAGAAACTATGAATGGTGCTTGAATATGCAAATTATACCACAATGATGCTAGGAATTTTGGATGGTTGCTAGGGCATTTCAGGTGGTTGCTAGGGTGACCAGTGTCGCTGCTAGGTATTATATTGGCAAAGATGTATCCATTTTATTTTTAAAGTATGGCAGTTTGTAACTTGCATGTGCAAGACTTTCCATGTCATTCACTTCCAGTAGCTTTACAAAATAGATGCTCGATATTGTAAACCTGTATTTTAATGCATTATAAAAAAATTGTTTTGTAGTGCAAATAATTTTACCATTTACTGTACTTTGTTATTCCTCCAGTTATGTCAATGAGAAGTCACACATTCACTGAAAATAGCTTACTTTTGTGTTGCAGAATTAGGTGGATATGATGCACGTAATTTACCTATGACATCATCATCCCCCTCTTCACAGATCACCATAGGCTCTTCATCACTGCTCACATCCTCACTCGTTCGTCGAGGGTGAGCAGGGGGACGGGGATGAAACAGTCCCGCACTTTCCTGAGCTCTCTCCTTCTCCCTCCTCTCCAGAGTATGCACGGCACTCTGGGAAAAGGCTCGAGGTCGTTGAGGCTGCCCTCCCATCGATCCTCCGTGACCGTCAGACTGAGGTGAAGTCCAGCTGGGCCCTGCTCCTTTGTGGTCGGCCCCCTGAGGTGTGGAATGGGCCTCTGGAGAGACAAAGAAGGTTAATTCAACATCAGTCGTGTTTCACACTACTATGCACTCATACTTTCACAAGACCAACAAACGCCCACGCATATAAACAAACTCCCACACAGACCTGTGCTTTCAGACACGCCACGCTCACAAGCTTCTTTGGCCCCTGGAGTTCCCCGGCCCTCAGAAAGGGACTTCCTTCTGTCCTTGTTACACCATTTCCAATCAGGGTGAGCCCGGAAATGAGCCTCCTTCACCTAAAAGACATCAAGAGTAAGACAGGAAGTTATTAATAAAGCAACAGCCTTAATAAATAATAACTGTGCAACACTTTGATCATGCACATACTCTGATTTCTAATATTTTTACATGAATTGAAAATAAATGCAAATGCAAATTTTTTTAATCTATGATAATTTCATTTAATATATTTGTAAACACTCTATCGTATTATTAAATTATGAATGATTAATTTAGATTACACTACACTACGGTTTCAAATATATTTTTCAAGATATATTAATATATTTAGCAAAGCTTTATTCATTATGCATAAAATGTATCCGAAATGACACGAAGTTGTTTA
Source organism: Carassius auratus (assembly GCF_003368295.1). NCBI lineage: Eukaryota > Metazoa > Chordata > Actinopteri > Cypriniformes > Cyprinidae > Carassius > Carassius auratus. Next base: position 6,267 of record NW_020528417.1, read on the forward strand.
TTTTGTTAGATTTCTATTTCAAATAAGTGCTGTTCTTCTGAACTGAATAATAATGTACCATCGTTGACACAAAATTGATAATAATAGTAAGAAATATTTGTTGAGAAGCAAATCAGTATATTAGAATGATTTCTGAAGGATCATGTGACTGGAGGAATGATGCTAAAAATCAAACTTTATTATTGTTTGGGTGTATTTTTGATCAAACAAATGCAGCCTTGATTAGCATGAGAGAGCACGAGTGTAATGTTTTAAAAACATTTAAAACAATGTAACAGAAGTGCATATTGACATTAAATGGGCCATCAACCACCCTGCTTTCCAGATATTTGCATCTACTGTATATCGACCACTGTAAAACTGATATCAGTAATTCAAATGCAAAACCACATTTTTACTTAACGTTATGTCTTAATTTCAAAGGAAAGACAGCAGAATGGAATGACATCTTCCTCTTATGAAGTATTTCACAATATTTCACCAGAATGACTGTACCTGGAAGGCAAGATCATGATACTTCTGCTTCTCTTTGGGTCCCAGCGCGTACCACCATTCACCCAGTATTTTACTGACAGTACGGTTGTCCTGGTTGGGGTGCCGCTGGTGAACCAGGGCACGGTGCCGCTTACTAAAGATCATAAATGCGTTCATTGGCCGCCTGATGTGGTCCTTTTCCCTCTTTGTGGTTTGAGAGAGAAAGAGACAGAGAGTGTACATATTTATAGCACTTTTAACAGAAGACAATAAGGGAAATTAATGATTGCAATGCTTAATGATTGTAAACTGAAACCCTTGACAAGTTTCCAAGGTTATTTTTTATGCTCTCACTAAAATCGAGAAAGCAGACTGTCGGGTGCTACTCAAAGCAAACCAAGCAACTGACAAAATGTCTTGCTGTTTGTCACTATTGCAGCCGACCTGGACACGAATAGACTTACAAATAAAAACGTACCTTTTTGTCACCATCTTTTGGGAGTGCACTGAGAGATTGTGTGCGCCTTTTCACTGGGCTGATGGATGGAGCAGTGTCTTGAACTGGAAAAAAACTGAAAAACAATATAAAAATAAAATATAGAGAGAGAAAGAATTGCATCAAGAACAGTATCCAGAAAAAAGTGAAAAACTAAGAAATTATTGTGATTTCTTTTTAATAAATATTTTTCCCATATGTGTATATTATATTATATTATATTTCATTATGAACCGATATTAATGAAAATATTGTAATCTTAAAGGGATACTCCACCCCCATGTTGTTCCAAACCCGTAAAAGCTTACTTCGTCTTCTAAACACAATTTAAGATATTTTGGATGAAAACCGGGAGGCTTGTGACTGTCCCATAGACTGCCGAGTAAGTTACACTGTCAAGGTCCAGAAAAGTATGAAAGACGTCATCCAAATACTCCATCTGTCATGGACTTTCCTCTCCTCTGTTTCTCTCCACATATAATGAGCTGAACGCAGGCAGTGTACACTCTTCTGTATCAGCGGCGCCACAAGTATACGTTTTTTGTACATATATTTATGCTTTGATTTGAAAGAAAACAGCGCAACCTTGTGGCAGGGCTGACTTAGAAGAGCGTACGCTACCTGCGTTCAGCTCATAATTTTCAAAATGGCGCTACGATGATATGGAGAGAAACAGAGGAGAGGAATTGTTGAATAAAGTCATTATTATTGTGTACAAAAAGTATTCTCTTCGCTTCATAATGTTATGGTTGAATCACTGATGGCAGATTCTGACAATGTCTTTCATAGTTTTCTGGACTTTGACAGTGTAACTTACTTGGCAGTCTATGGGACAGTCACAAGCCTCCTGATTATAATTCAAAAAATATTAAATTGTGTAACGAACCTTTTACAGGTTAGGAACGACATGGGGGTAAGTGAATAATGACAAATTTTAATTTTGGGGTGGAGTATCCCTTTAATGTTCGCTTTTATTGTCAAGAGGTGAGATGCAAACAGATATTTACAGGTCATCAGCATCACTCTCGGTCTCACTGTCACCTCCTCTCTCCACGGGTGGGTCTTCAGCAGTAGGAGGGGGGCAAGACGGCGAACCTCTCTGTGGTGCTGGGTGTTCAGTAGGTCCCTCAGTCACAAGGGCAACTCCACAGCGAGGTTCTGCAAGTTTATTCAGTTTCAAAACTTCAACTGAAAACATATATTGTGAATGTGATTTTGTGTATAGTCTATGTAGTTTCATACAAAAAGCTGTAACGTCTAAATATAGTGTTTCTGGGTTGTTTTTTGTTGTTTTTTGTGCAAATGTTACCTTTGCCCTGATTTACAAGTGTTTGGCCATCTGCAGGCTGCATTGACATTTTTGTTTGGTTGGTCTCCAGAAAAGGAACCAACGAATGCCACGCAAACACTGGCACAGAGCGGGGCTCCACGTTGGTCCAAACTAAATGAAGAGACAGACAAACCTTTTACATACACGCAAATCTGTTTCACAAAACCTACAGCCTCTCTATTCTCTTAAGAAGGAACTGGTGAAAAAGCACCTTTCTGTGTCAGACTGAACCTGAATGAAAGCCATTCATATACATACAGTACATCAGTGATTTGTAAAACAAAGAAAGTGTGTAACTGTCGAAGGCATCTGTCATTCCAGTAAACTGTGTAACTCAGATTAAGTACTCATTAGAATCAGGGCGGTCCAATCACCCTCTAGCCATGCAAGTCTAGGCAAGTTCCTGTGTATCATTTTAGACATGCTGCAACTGTCTAAAGAAACATTGACCCTGAAAGCACAGTGCATTCATTCTTCACTACACACACCCAAACACACCTGCTGCTGACCAGCATACCAAAGTCACTCTGAGCCCCCTTATTTTCACAGTTTGTCAGTCTTGAGAAGAAACAGAAAGTGTTTACTGGTGTTCTCCAACTTACAAAACAACATATTCTGGCCACCACAAATTAATCCAGAAAAAATGTTATCTTCTCTTTAATAAAAAAAATATATACATAACAAAATGTGCAATAAATTAATTTTGGATAAAATACATGTAAAAAGAACTGCCTAGATAATTTGGCATTGGAAGAATTTGGTAGATCGAGATTTGTTCTGAAACATGTTAGAATCTTTTTCAGGGAGAAGGATTCATTTAATGCAACCTTGATAAATAAAAATATCAATTTATTTTTTTAAACCATACTGATTACACCTATTATGCCCTGAACTTTTGAATCATAGTGTACACACAATAATAAGTTGGCATGTTCACATTTTAAATTGGATTCATTCATACTTTAAATTGTGAGTGGCATTGGTAATCAATAATTTACAAATGTTAGTGCTCTAATTGGTTTTATTTATATTTTAGGTTTCTTACCAGTGCCAGGTCGTCCCATGATGATGTCTTTGCGAGGAGCAGGGTGAGGGGACTCGGCTGGAAGGATGAGGGGCAACAGAGCTGTGGGTGAAGGATGGCAAGCCACAGGCTGTGGGAGAGCACCACCTGCATCTGCAGGTCCACCTGACTTCCTCTCTTGCTCTTTACATCCTGAGCCTAATAGTGCAAGGGCAGGTCCAGTGGTTGCATTAGAAGTGGACACATTCAAAGTGGCAGAGTTTGAATGGGCGGGATGTCCAGGAGCCACAGGTGTCAATGACTGAGAGGAAGTCACCAAGACTAAGGTGGGAGCAGGATTGCGAAGGAGAACGGCTCCATTGGTGGCAGCGCCATTGATGGGCACAGGTGCCTGGAGGCCCATGGCATGGTGAGGGGGCAGGCTGTGCTCCCTAGAGCGTGAGCTTCCTCTACGGCTCAAGGGGCCATCACTGAATTTTGCCAGTGGTACATCGGGGTTACGAACGATGACGGGCGAATCACGTAGGGGAACAATACGACGTGAGCTGGGATCCTGTGGCAGGGGTGAGGGTGGTGTGGGAGAAACCAGCATAGGGGGTGGAGTGGATGCGGCAGAGGATGAGGGTCGACTTGTGACACTCCTCTGTCGAGGGAATGAGAGAGATGAGGGGGTGGTAGGCTGGCTTTGGGGGGACAGAACCCTGAATGCTGCTGTGTTGAGGCTGAGGCTGGGGTCATTTAACTGGGGATCAGATTTCGCATAGTCTAATGCACTGGGCAGCGGGGGTGGTGGGGCATCCAGCTTACGTTTACTGGGACTCATGGGTACAGTGAATGTCAGGTTGGTCTGAAAGGTGGGCATGATGCCAGAGATGTAGCGCTCACGTTCTGTGCTGGGAGTGCCAGGGATTTTCGTGCCACTGAGATGTCGAGGGCGGCGAGGGGTCAGAGGTGCTGTGATGGGGCTGAAATTAGCTGGGCGGAAGCCAAATAGTGTGGGTGAGGGGGATGGTGCAGGTGAGAATGGTGACTGATTGGATACAGGTGAAAATGAAGGTGTGCATGAGCGCGAGCTGCCAAGTGAAACCAGCATATTTGCAGCCTCGCACTCATCAAAGTCAAAACGGGACATGTCACGTGGAAGTTCTTGTGGTATAAGAGAAGTCATCACCAGACGTGGTCGAGAGTCCCCGCCACGGCTGCTTGCTTCACTGCTGTCTCGTGAGTTGTCATCCCAGTCATACTCGCTGCTGGTGCGTCCACTTAAACGAAGGTCAGGTGTGAGAGTGCCAGTGCTACTGGCACCACTCCGGTCTCGGCCAACCCCGCCTCCAGCTTCCATCTCTTTGGTGCGCATGGAGAGATGCCGCGAGCAGTAGCCGCGCCTTTGTGACTCCTTTGAGCAGCCTTCACGTGAGCACAGTCTGCGCCACTGTTTGCCATTGAACTTCTTGCGGATGCCTGTAGGGGTGCATACCACATCGCCCTTCTTGTACTTCTGTTGAGCGGCTGTGAGGGGTGTGCGGGAACGGGAAGAAGAGGACGAGGATCCAGAGCCACCCCCTGAAGCACCATGCGAGTTGGAGTTGGGGGTCTTGTCCAGGGAGCCTCGAGAAGAGCTTTGGGGCAAGGGAGGAAGCTGGGATGTGGAAGAGATGACTGGCGCACCTGTGGCTGAGTCCAGGCCCAGGAGCATAGGGGGATGATTTGGGTGAGGAGCAAGCGGCAGATGGGGTGCAATCGGGGTGCTAAGCCCTCTCACCACAGAAAGGTGAGGGCTGAGGTAGTTTGGTTTAGAAAGAATGGGCCGATGCTGAGAAGGAGCCCCCAGAGCTTTGCTTCCCATTGCAGTAATGCCACCATCCCTTAGCTGACTAAGACAGCTGACTTCCAAGTCCACCCCATCTGGGGTAGATGAATGAAGAGGATGAGACTTTTGCCTTTCCCTCTCCCTATCTCGATCTCGTTCCCTTTCTCTCTCTAAGTGCCTATGCAACTCTCTTTCCTGGTCTTTCCCTCTGTGTTGTTCCCAGTCTCTGTTTGAGGCTACACTGAGTACAGATGTGATGGCAGGGTTAACGGCAGAAGACAAAGAATGGGGTGAGCTGAAAGGTACAGTCACAGGATGCAACAAACTCTGAACAAATGTTGGTCTAGTCAGTTGAACCACCTCCTGCTCCACTTCCATGTCATCTCTTTCCTCCCACTCTCTTTCTCTTACCTGCCTACCATCAACCCCTGGCTCTGCTGGCTGGGGTGGCTCTAGGTCCCATGGAGGAACCAGGAGGCGGAGATTTTGTCGTGAGACCCAAATAGCCTGAGCCCTTCCATCATCCTCTACACCTCTCCTCTCCTTTCTCTCATCAGATTGATCCTCCCGTAGCTGAACGCGGTACGGGAAAGACACTGCTGGGTGTGGATCGACTTGAGTGACTATACCTTCTCTGTACCACTGTTGCGCTCCCTCACTGCCCTCGTCACCTCCTCCGAAGGGGACGCAGACTCGTGTGCCTATAGCCACCGGTGCCAAACCTGGAAGTGACGCATCAAGAATAAGGTCAACAGAATCAGAAGCCACTCTAAAAGGGTACTTGCATATGGTCTTTTCTCCATTCAGCTGCACCTCCACAGTCCCATGCTCCTCGCTAACTCTCCGCACAACTCCAGCACGAAACACTCCAGACATTTCTTGGCCCCGATCGTGAGGCCAGCCTTCCCCTAATCTGGGACCCTGTCGGGCCAGAACTCTCTGATTTTTGAGACCTTTGGCAAGGACTCCAGCTAACCCAGATGACAGGCTCTCCTGTGAGGATGCTGAAGTGTTATGTGCTTGTGGCTTTTGGGAGTTGGAGTGAGAATCACGTCTTGAAGCTGTCACTTCTAGGTCGGCTGAGTGTTCACTGGCTGTATCAGTTGAGGAGCAACGCTGTGGGCTAGATGTGCTCACCCCATCCCTCTCTCTGCACTCACCTGCAGTTCTACCTGTAGGCCCAGTTACATTGTTGTGTCTGTACCCAGTGATGCTGTCCTCAACCAGCTGGCTTTGACCTTGTAGGTCTGTGTACGCAGCAGAGGCAGCTGGGCCCTGGCTAGCACCACTTGCATTATGAGAGCTGCTGCTGCTCTGTGGGGGTGTGCTGGGAGTGCTGACGTTGCCATGGTTTCCTGCACAGTGTTCTGAGATGTACTTTTTCTTGGGCACACGGGTCTTAAAAGTGGCCGTCTTACGACTAAACAAAGGGTTGGGGCTATTGCTGGCACTGGTCGTGCTACTGTTGCTGTCACTCTGTGTTCCGCCAGACTTGGAGCTCCCAGGGCATTCCTCTGTTTTCCCAAAATCCACTGCTATACTGAGGATGCCATCCTTTTCTGGAGACCCACTTTTTCTCAGTGGCCCTTCCTGCGATGAGTCAGAATTTGAGGAGAAATGTCTCTTGGGAGAGGTAGGTGAAATTTGGGGTTTTTCTTCAGTTTCTCTCTTCTCTTCTTGTGGGCTACTATCTGCTGGCCTCCTCTTAACTCCTTTGGCGCGAGTGGATGGGGGCGACCCCCTTTCTTGCTTTTTAATGGGCTTCATCTTTTCTTGCTCTGAGAGAGTCTCTAATTCCCCTGATTTCCTGCGAGTCCCAGCCTATCAATATCTTCCACTCTGTTTCCCTCTTGCATCCCGCCCCTTCTCTGTCTTTTTCTTCTGTTCTTGTCCAAGCCTCTTCCTGTTTGCGCTGTGCTTTCCTTCTTAAATTAGAGCCTGCAATGAAACACAGCACATGAGGTGGATCAGTCTGTTATACAGCACTACAGTTCTCATATAGAGAAGGGAGTATGAATACAACATATACAATAAAAAAAACAATTAGTGCACAAAATAAAGTTGTATGTTTAGTGCCTAATCTTATCAAAACATCTCTATAAGTGTGAAAATGGAAAACATAGCCCTGAAAAGTGGATATAACAACTTAACACAGAAAAAAAAAAAAAAACACAGAACACAAATGAAAAATGCTTGCCCAGACAAGTCACACACTCACTTTGTTTTTTTGGCTGGATCAGAGGAGGCGGGGGAATTCCTTGTTCAGTGGTATTTTTGTGACTCTAAGGCTCTCTATCACTCGCTCTTTCAAATGACCTTTTTGCATTCGTTACAGAGGCAATCCACCCCTACAGTCCTCACTTCCTGTCACAGCACTACAATATCTCAATGTACAATACCATCCTTACACATTACTACTTACACATTCTTTCCTCCTACCAAAACACCCTTTTCTTCACCATCCAAACATCTTACAGTGTGGATTGTGTTTAAAGCCCATTTAAAACCCACAGATATGTTATCAACCTTAACGTTTGTATAAATATATTTAGACACTTCAACACACTTGCTACAAACCATCTTATATACGCCCTACATATTACAAATAATTCAGTGTAATCAAATGACAATTAATTTAAACTTTGAATATCTCAAAACCTGCATGCAGGTTTTATGAATATAAAATATGACTGACTGGTCTTCATTTAATTACTGATGTGCATCTACCCTGTTAGCACACATACAGCATGGAGACGTCTATTTGACATCTGCATTTACATCTACAAGATGTATTTTTTAAGGTGTTTGCTCATCTGCAATACATCTGTAGGACATTTCATATCAGACATCAAACAGACGTTTAGAAGATGAAAACTGACATCTTAAAGACGTCTATCAGATGTTTGTACACAGCAGATGCTTTCCAGATGAAGCGATCTTGCAGATGTATGTGTACTATCTGGGTAATATATTATGGTTAAAGGTCAGAACATGAATGACCTCTTTTGATAAGCCAATGCATGGTGCCATTGACGAAGACGTAACAGATCATTTTAGGTCCGCAATGAAAACTGTCCTATTCTTGTGAGCAGAAACCACAGTAACCACACTGCCATTTGCACTGTAAGACAAGTTTGTAGGCAATATGCAAATCTAAGATATGCAGTATATTACCTCCAGTAAGAAAATTATACCATAAAACAGTGTACTAAGACCTGCTAAGACTTTTATTGCTTTGTCGTGTAGCTGAGTAAAATTTTTGGGTCACTAAACTATTCCAGTGCATATAAGATAACACAACATGTAAATAATGAAAGGTTCTATTTAAAAGGGCACTCAGTTTTTATCCCAATAGTACCACTTGTTTGGATGTTATACTGACATCACTTTTTTACTCAATGCGTCCTTATTCTGTATGGACTTGCGGATTCCATGCTCTTACACACCAACAATATGTGCTTTCTAAAGTGCCATACATAAAATAAACAGTTTATATGTTAATAAAATAAACATATTTTATATTTTATAATCACTGTGTTAATTTAATATCATTTTATGCTTTATAATGTCATTACAAGTAGCAGTAATGTAAACTCTGCATGACACACTGTGTCATGTGATGTCAACATGACAATGCTCAATTGCTCATAAGGTGGAGACCCGCTTCATGTGAATTTTATATTATTTAATGATTTTGAAACTCAAACCATAGAGATGACACCAGCAACATCAAAATTATGGTTTGATTCCCAGAAAAATTAATGAACTAGTAAAATTATACTAATGCGCTGTAAGTCAATTTGGACGAAAGGTCAGCAAAATACATGAAATTAAACCTGTGAGCTGTGACTCACATTTTTGAACATAGACTTGAAAGTGCATGATCCAAACATATATTTTTATAATTCATGACCTGAAAACATTTTGTAACATGATTTTGATGCACCATTTTCATGGTAATGTAATGTTTGAATTTAAAATGATGAATTTTGAGATTTTAAGTTTTCAAGTGACATATAGTTTCTGATGATTTCTAAAGTGTGATAGAGAAAAAGTCAACAAAGACGACTTTTTTTTTCTAGACAAAGGTCAGAACTCCTGTTATGATGTAGGTTTTTGAGGTGCACTCTTGCCATAAATTAATCTATTAACTTTTCCTACATAATTTAAAAAAAAAAAAAAAAAAAGATTTCCAAACTACCTTTCCAACGACATATAGATTGTCATGATTAGATTAGGATTTAATTGTAATGTAGTGAAGTAAACTTAGGCGGCTGGGTGGCAGTTAAACAGGTTAAATATATAGGTGTGTGAGTGTGTGTCTGTGTGTGTGTGTGTGTGTGTGTGTGTGTGTGTGTGTAAAACTTTTTGAACTGGCAAAATTTTTTTTAATAATGACTCGCCAAAAGCACACTAATAAATGTTCCCATCCAACAGCAAGTCTCCAAATAAACTCAAATGCCCTGAAACAAAGTAAAAAGCCCCGTCTTGCCTTCAACAATGGTGCTGCTGTCGTCGACTTGCGAAAGTTTTGCTGAGTAGTACATACACCGCCGTATCTGTGTCAAGCGCTTTTATTGGTCGTAGTGCCTTACTCTACGCTTACAACCACCTACGACACAGTCGAGTGCTGTAGGCCTCCTCCACAACACAAGGCCGCACAGCAGCTTCCGTCTCCCTGAGGCTCCTGAATCGAGGGAGACGTTGCCCGTGATATTAAAAAATAAGAAGAAATAAAGAAAAAGAAAAAACAATCCTTCTCAAATACACAAATAAATTTAGGCTATAAATATGAAAACATCCGAGTTAAATGTACTGAAGGCACCTGAATATATATTATTATCTAATATAATCAAGATTAACTAACAGAACAATCGCCAATATGTTAATGTGAAAAGCTATGGATATACAATAAGCAGTGACAGTTTCTGAAAGGTACACGAATACACAAAAGCAGTTTGTTGAAGCTGTAGCTTTAAATATTTTCAGGAAAAAAAGTTTTTAGGCTGACTGTGCACCTCCACCCCTCCTTTCAATGTGTGTGTGTAACGTTATGTTAAAATGCTTAAGTGTTACTCCGCCATTTTACACAATCCAGTAAGAGGAAAGTAAACAACTGACAGCGAAACGTTATAGATGCGTCCGCGACGTAAAGGCAACACACAGCGTTAAATGTATAGGAAGATCACTGCAGTAATGCAGATGAAAGGTTTCAACTCACCCCGTGAATATATTTACAGAGCCGTCGAAATGGTGTCGAGGCGAAAGCCAAGCCTATGAAACCACGGAATCCACGAGAAAGCTTTTGCAAAGAGTGTTTTTCTTCCGCAAATGAGAAAAAACTCCAGCCGTTGAGGTTCCAGGGTACTCTACAGTCGCAAAATGGTGAATGAAGCACTAAGCCTTGACAACCAGCGCCCTCGACCAATCAG
>NW_020528418.1:0-35256 GCF_003368295.1 Carassius auratus
AGGCTTCCCTGGAGTGCTGCTTCGACTGCTGTTGTGAAGAAAGAGAGAATAAATGACTGTAAAAACACGCCTGTATAAAAGAGAATTCCTTTTCCAACCTGTAATCACAAAACTCCTTTGTTCACTAAATTGTTTTAAGAGTGGAAAGCATATGCAATAAATTGAGCAAAAGGATCCAGTTTCAGAAACCTGGAAAGTGTGGATACAGCGCTGAAGAATGTGTTATTCCTGGAGGGATTTCCCAGCTGTACATGCTAAAATATTTATCAGAGTCATACGCAATCTAACAAAGAGCTCATTTACAGGCTAAGTAATCATTTAAATGCTAATTATATTCATATTAAAAGCTGCGCACATACAGAATAACACAAAGTATAATTATCATCAGTAGTCCAATGGCAAGATACTGCGCAGGGTGGATTACACAACAAAACTAAAGGACGGCGGAGAAGGGCGAGAGGAGGGAGGGGAAGTTCTGCTTCTCTGCGGGATACTGGGGTGTCTGAGTCGAGCAGAGGAAATGTTATCTACAAGCCGCCGCCAGCTACAAGGCAGCAGCAGCAGCAGCGGCGTGGGAGGGGAACGAATCAAACCGTCTAATCTCTCAGCTGGTGTTCTCTCTGCGGTGCTGTCAGGCGCACACACTCACATACAAACATGTACAAACAGGGATTTGTGGCTCATGTTTACTGGAGGATTGATACATTTTACATTTTAATACAGAAATCTTGCTGTTCCATTACAATATTTAAGGGCTCTGAACAGCTGCTCAATCAGTGTGTGTAACACACTTGGAGTGTAACAGACACTTCCTGCTAAGCTTTGCTTTTATATTTAACTCCATTACACCATTTGCTTCCTACTCACCTCAGGCCGTTGAGGGTAAGGCTGCTGCTGTAGGCCGAGATTGGGCGCGGATGGCACCGTGAGGGCGGTCTGTGCTGCACAGGTTGGGTGAGGTTCTGCTGGGTCGGGGTTGGTGCTGGTGATGGGGGGTGGTGGTAGACGCTTGGAGTTCGAGGTGGCCTTGGGTGAGGTTGAGGCTCAGGTGGGTGCTGAGGCTGGGCTGGGGGTGCCTGAGAGGGCTCTTGGCCTTGGGTTTGACTCAGGGTGGTAGTGGGTGACAGTGGTCTCAGTCGACGCTCTGGGCAAGGGTGCTGGGTTTGGCTGGGCTTTGGGGCAAGGGTAACCCCCGGTTGGAGGGGGGCGGCTGGACGTGAAGGGGGGCGGGAGGGGAGGTTTGGGATGAGAAGTGGGCACCAGTGAGGGGGTGGCCGACGAGAGTTCACGGGACGTCTCTTGGCTCTTCTCTTGACTGCGCTCTAGACCTGACACCTTGGATGCCCAGGCCTCGCAGCTCCTGGCTGGCATTGGTGGAGAGCGTGTCCACACTAAAATCTGGAACTGGAGAGACAAAAAAAAAAGTGTGTTTAGAAACACCATATGCAAACATATTATAGAGATAGAGGTTTAACAGACTTAACAAAAACAAATTTTAAACTACGGAAACAGTTTTCACACAGAAAACTGATCTACTCACAAAGGCAGGTCTTTATTGCTGCTTCAGTGTTTTTTTAAAATAGCAAAATGAATTTGTAATTGTACTCTGCCAGGCCAAGCATGCATCTTACTCATACCTTACTCATCTTACCTGATTCTGAGACCTAATATTCAATCATCAAGGAGAACTAGAGCCTAACAAGCCAAACGTGTAAGTTCATTGAATGCCTTAATATTTTTATTAGGGAAAGGTAATAAATTGTCTAAGGAAAACCTGACCATCACACCCAAAAGTAGATATTAGTGTTTTATTGTACAAATAGATGCACTCCATGATTTGAGAAAGAAAGAGACTGTGAATCAAGGTTCAGTGTATTCTCTGGGACCAAAGACTCATGGGTAGGGCTGGGATAAACGATTATTTTTTAAACGATTAATCGATTTTTTTTCGATGCATCGATTAATCTAACGATTAATTTTTTCAGACCGATTTGATTTCGATTATCTCCCCATTAATTGACTACTAACAATTTATACATGTTGATTTACATATCTGAATGAAAGAAACATGAATTCCTTAACATTGCAATATATGTTTATTGCTCTAAAAATTACAAAATAAAAACTGGAACAAGCTTACTGAACACACAGGGCCTAGCTTACTGAAAACAAGTTCTTCTTTCAGATGAAAATAACAACAACTTGATGTCTAGCATTCAATAAAAAGGTCACCCAAATACTTGTTTAGAGCAATTGAAAGAATACAGTAACCAATGTAAACTTGAGGGCTTTAAGCTAATACAGAGAGTGCTTTTCCAAAAAAAACAAAAAAAACAATTAACAGTGGGAGCCAGCAGCCTGTCATGGAGGAAAAGCTCTCTCTCGTACGCGCCCTGTCAGGATCAATCACCAATCAAATAAGGCTTTGACAGCCGCCAAAAAAAAGATCAATGCAGAAAAACCCCTGGATTGGTTATATAACGTTGGACAGAATGTTGATCCGGCCATCGCGTATATTCAGCGCACATAAGGTAAACGTTTGGCAAATGTTTTTTAGAGAAATAAAAACAGGTCGACGATCGATGCGCATATTTTGCGTCTACGTATTTTTTGCGTCAACGTCATCGATGACCTTGACGCGTTGTCCCAGCCCTACTCATGGGGGATCATAGTAGGGCTGCAACTAATGATCATTTTGATAATCGATTAGTTGGCAGATTATTTTTTAGATTACTCGATTAACACCCCTATTTTCTTTATTTTAATTTTACTGACAAAAACACACTATACCACATTCTGCCCATTTTCTTAAAACAAATGTGCCAACTGAATGCTATGAAAACATACAGTGCTTAACAATTTATTAGACCACATGTCATAAGACAAAAAATAATAATTTAGGAATCTGTCAAAAAAAAAAAAAAAGTAATCTAAAGATTTTATTGTAATTGGTGGACAAATAACAAACTTTAACAACTAAAATAGTATTTATTCATATAATAACAAAAACGGCCTCCTTTGCCTTGGACAACAGCTCACATGCTTGACATTTTCTTCTGCCTTTCACAGATAACAGCAATAATTATATTATAGCATTAAAAATAGCTTACTGTTACTTAAAAGCTTAAGCATATTGTAGGTTTAACCAATAAATACAGCAAAAAAAAATATTTTGTTAATTACCAATACTGTTAGTTAAGAGCAGCAGTGGCACAAACCTTACAAAATTGATTAAAACCTTACATAAATTAGTTTTAATAAATTTGCTTATCACTGTAGGCTATACAGTGAATATAGTTTAAACCTCTAGATCAAAAATTAAAACAATAAAGATAATAAAGACGAATAAAATCACAGTAATGTTCTGCAGGAACACATTGTGTGGCACTTTGATCATAGTCAGTCTCCTCTTACTGTCATTTCTTTATCCTGTAAAAGCAACTGATATTTATATTAAGACAATTACATGTTGCTGTCCCTTCACAGTTCCTACTCTCATAAATTACTCGCACTGCATGTTGACTTTTAAACCTAAATATAAATGTTAAACAACAGATATTTGTTTGTACAATGAATGTTTTTGAGCTGAATAGTGTCTCCCTCGCATCTCTGTGTTCCCACCACGCCGGCGCTTTTTTCAGCAAAGATTTCAACTTTATGCAGAATGTCAGGGTGGGACTTTATACAAAATGTAAAGTCTTGTGTGATTTTGCAAGCCATTACACTAATGCATCAGCATGAAGTTTAAAATAAATATTTATCATGTTTTGGGCAGCTTGGATCACACACTCTTCCTGCAGGAGCTCATTCTGTTTCCTCCAATATTTGTAGATGCATTTTGTCATGATGCGACCAGCTACAGTTGTATATGTATTCTGGGCAGACACAACGATTTGATAATGAGAATCGTTGTCAATAATTTTCATTATCGATAATAACTGATTTTTCCGATTAGTTGTTGCAGCCCTAGATCGTAGTGTATAACTCCTTTATCTGTTTGCCTCAGAGGGAACCACACCAATCTGTCATTTCTATCACTTTTCACCCAGCCAGGCCTCTCCATCGCTCGCAGGAAGAGATGCTAAATTAGCCTAAATCCCACGGGTTTTGGGGACCCTTCTATAACAGAACCCCCATGGATTGCTGATCCATCTCTCATGGGCCTTGGGGCCCAGCTCAGAGCATATGGTCCCGGTGTGCAGATGAGAGGTAGGATGTGTGATGCAGTCATTAAGGGTCAGTCTGGCCTGCAGCACTCTACCAAATGAAGATCAATAAACTGGGAGTACAAGGCACCCCTGGGGAATGTGTTTGTGTCAAACATCTGCCATTTTAGACATGGGGGAGGCAAGACACACGTATGCACAAACACTCATATGTATGCATAAACATGCACGCAAAAGAACAAACTAAATACACACACAAAAAGAATGCGTACGCCGCAGACCAAAAAATACACCCACTGAAGAGATGTTTTTTGCCCATGCATTTTACCCATGGCTCAATACCTCCTGGCTCTGGCACTCGAAGCACACTTTAACAAGGGCAGTTCAGGCTCCCAGCTCAGAAACAAGCTGTCCAGAGGGTGCAATAAGTCACCCTTTATCCTGCCTGAATAACTGGATTTAGGGCTGAGAGGGCTAACAGCACTCAAAGAAAAGCCTTTCACACTTGTTTGTGTCAGAATGAAGGCTTTTATAAATGAGTTCCCTTCATATTAGGGCTGGGCGATATGGAGCAAAAAATATATCTCGATATATTTTGCTATATCTCGATATACGATATATATCTCGATATCTTTACAGGAAAAATAACCCACAAAAAACTACTTCAAAAACAAATATGGCAAATATTACATGTTAAGGGGCCTATGAAACATTTTATTTTTTTCTTCACCATATGTTTTATTGTTACCTAATTCTGTGTTTTAGCATGTGCAATTATTTAAATGCATAAAAACAACTTAATTAGTTAAAAACAATTCTTAAATAGCCTTATGTGAAATGTTTTTTTCCCTTCAGAAATTCTGTGTATTTACATTTTTCTGATTATCAAATGAAGGCATAAAACATTCATTTAATTTATCTTTTAATTATTAAACTTTATTTTTTGGTAAACAAAGGGGATTTACTATTAAAAATAAAACATGGGAGAAATGTTGTGTGATTATTCCTTATAAAATTATGTTCGTTTCATTTTAATAGTAGTAGTAGTGGGCTATCTACATTCTGCTGTACAATAGTCTATGATGTGATATGAGCTAGTCTTACTCAAATCAAACGGTCATATGCTCATGAAGTGACTCTCGGTGCAGTTCTGGAGATGTTCCTCATGTGTTCACGTCTTTATTTAGATAGAGGAAAGACAATGAAATCAGCGCGAGCGTTATGCGAGCTTCCGTGTTTAATTAATGAAGACGCGCTTCTGCTCCATTCGTTGACACAGACACGCAGAACATGCAGGATTCATATTTAAATAGACTTTTCCGGGTTAATATTTGCAGATATTAGTCCATTTCGCGATTTGATGTATGTGCATGACCGACTTTTGATTAATTCATTTAAAATTTGACCAATTCCGTGACATTCCGCGTTAAACTGTAAATTCCATTTTTATGACTGGATTCCGTGATTCCGTCCGCGTTTCATTGGGCCCTACAGTAGACATCTGCCAGCCTTTCGCCATATAATGGAGCCAGTTGTCTTTTTGTTTTTTTTTTTTTTTTTTGACTAGTTCTCTACACGCGAGGTGAGAGGGGACAAAAGCAAGGAGGCGGGGGGCGAGCGAGCGGGGGCGAGCACAGCACAGGGAAGGCAACAAGCAAAGTGGCGGAATCAGAATATAAACAATATATCGATATATACGATATGTCAAAATCCATATCGTGTTTAAAAAAATATCTCGATATATTTTAAATATCGAGATATCGCCCACCCCTAATTCATATTATTATATAGCTTCAGTAGGCCATCAACGACTGACATGACATGTTAGCACAGACGTGGTCTCTTTACTAGACACACAAAAAGTGTGGGTGCCCATCTCACTCGCTCTCTTTCCTGCACTGTGGCCTTCCTGTAGAGACTTTTGATGGAAAATATCCAAAGCTCTTCCAAAAGGCTGAACCTCAGAGAGCTCTGCTGCTCATCCCTCGAGCGACTCTCTCAATGTACTAACATGCCTAAAAAAAAACAAGACAGAGTGAAAACACTGCTTATTCTTCCCGTAATGAAGACTCCAGGGCCAGGCAGGGAGCGGAGGAGAAGTGTGTTTCTCCTCTCTGGGGAGTTAATTTGTCAAGTCTCCTTGATCCCTGGAAACAAATAAATGCAGCTTTCTCTCGCCTCACCAAAAAAGAGTGAAGAGAGGTGATTTTTATTCCAAATGGCAGCCGTGGAGGAGGATGTTTATTAAGATGGTAGAACAGACCGGGAGGCGGACGCTGCAAAGTTCTCATCTGATCACACAATGTTTATGTATGTGTGTGCGTGTGTGTGTGTGTGTTTTTGAACAGGATTAAGGTCTACAAGGCTCCTGGAGCAGTGTGCTTAGGTGAAGTCTCAACGGACAGCAAAACACAGCTCATTATCCTGAGGTGAGTCCACTCTGAAAGAACATATTCAGCTGCTAAAAACCAGAGTCTGGAGCGCTCATAAACACAAGTGGAAAACAGAATAGAACAGATATTATCCAAATTTTTCAAAATAAAATCTAATTTACATACCAAGTCTGCATATTATCACTGCTATGACTTCTATGGACTTTATTATACTAAAGCTAGCTAAAAGTGAGAATAATAAATGAAATAGACAGATAAATATATACTGGACAAATCAGGAAGTATTAAGCCAAATCTGTTCTAGAAAGGAGCTAAACATGAGACATCTGGGATGAGGCCACAATGTTGACTCGAATCAAACATATTAACCCTGTTTAATAACATGGCAATTTTTGTAAAAACACAAACTCAATCAGTTTTTTTTAATATTATATATCAATTAAAGAAACATGCATAGAAGTGCATAAAAGGTGGCCAAACCAGTTACAATTTTTATCTTCCCTCTGCTTTCACACTTCATCACTAAGCAAAAATTTGCAAAATATGTTGGATCAATAGCATCTACAAATTGTACCATAGTTCCCTGTTCAAATGGACTGGTGCTTAGTTCTGAAGTAATCTTTCATTCTATCCAAACTTTGTGGAAAACATGAATCCATTGCCTGTCCATATGGTTTATTGCAAACAAATGTACTTAGGCACAGTTCAAATTCAAAAGCCTTACTAGTGACCATCGGTAGAGCAGCACAAAATGTCTCAATTCAAAGCAGAATGTTAACAAATGTTTTGTCTGTGAGGTATAATCGGAAAATGCATTATTTACCAATTTTCAAAAAGAGCTTTTATTATGCTGAGAAATAATTAAGACAGGCAAGAATCTAATGTGTGTATGTGTATGTGTGTGAGAGAATTGGACTTGCTGAAGCATTGATTTTAGGAGTCTCTGGGTGATAGCCTAATCATCAAAGCATTTATATGCTCACAGACTTATGTCTAGGCCCTGTCTTCCTTAAATCAGTCTAGCTGGCTAGTCATCCAGACAACTCCATCACTATTTGATTGTAGTTTGACTACTTGATGCAATTCTGCACAAAAATCAGAACGAACATTGCAGCGAACAAGGGTGCTTTGAATTCTGCCTAGAGCTCTAAATAAGCCTGTATGCTGCCATTTGTAAGTAGACTTCTACCAGGATATTTACTGGGTCTCCATGGGTGGTATGCGCCGGTAACCTATCCTTCTGGCAAATGCCAGTCATGCTCTTACACTGGGCTTCAGGCATCCTAACACTTCTACATCCCTTCTGCCCTCAAACAGCCCACATACTCCTGTCAAGCCAGAGATGAGGTCTGGGGTTATGGGGCCTTCCTTCAGTGCCCCCAGGCCGGTGTTAAACTCTTCCTTTCATTGTAACTGACAGCCCTGCACGTCTTCTCCGCCTGACGGCCGTTTTACTGTCCAATCATCTGAGCTGAGACTTTAGCCCATTGGTAAAAGCTTAGACATGGCTATTTGTGATCGCTCGGGGCATAAACGAGGACAAAGGGCTTTACAGAAAGATGATGTAAAGATCACAGAGGGCAGCTTTAAAGCCATGGCTGAAACAATGCAGTAGTAACAAGCATGCAGACTCACATCTTCATGTTTCAGAGATGAACAACTTTAACCAGCTCAAACCTGATGACAGCAGAAGCAGTGGGCTATTCTTATTGTCTTTGAAGCCTCTCATCTCTCATCAATGACTTTATCTCTCCTAATATACCAGAGTAAAAATCTTGCATCACAAATAGATTAGCACACGGCAGAAATTCCTAACTGAAGAGGATGTCATTATGCAATAAGAAGCTGCTGAACTCAACAGCTGAGATGCTCATACTACTGTACCGGTGCACCTGTGCTAGGTGTTCAGAACAGGTGTTTAAAAAAAAAAAAAAAAACTGTTAACAGGGCCATTTAAAAGAACATCGCTTGATGTAATCAACAGTAAAACACTGATTTGAGAGCACAGCTGCAGGTGATGCAATAAAAAGAATCTGCCAGCTCATGCACACAGAATTACGCTTGAACATATTTTCAGCAGATGGAAAGCTGATATAGTATGGCTTTAAATATGAACTGGGAATGCTAACAAAACTGTGATTGAGGTGCTGACAGACTAATCCCAGCTGACAGTGGCCACATCTGTCATGTACATATCCAAAATCATACACAAGCAAAGGCAAGCCTCCACATTATCCCCATGCCAATTACATACACACATACAAAAATGCAGTTTTTTTTTTTGCACAACTAGGCCTGGGTGAGAGAAAGATAAAATATTGAAAATATAAAAATATTGCAGAGGCGACATTTATTTACATTTTAATGGAAGGAGATCACTCCTGGTCTCTAATCGAGCCACGCTCACAGCCATAATCAATCACTGTAATGACAGACAGTCCAATCCGTCTCTTAACCTTTGGGCTGAAATAACACACTCAGGCAGGCTGCTGACCCAGGAGTCTTCATTACACATTCAATATCAGAGTGAGCTAATGCTGCAAATACTCAGGGACTCCATCCTAACAGCATTAAAAAGGGCTGTAAATCGTTATTTTTTTCTAAAAATCCTTTTTAAATCAGTGACTGACAAAGCTAAAGAATGCTTGTATAGTGGGAGGTAGGGTCCTGTGTAATGGACCAATCAGAGAACATTTGTAAATAGAAGACCCTCGTGGTGATCATGTGAGATCATGAATACTTCATGTCAGCGATAATCTAAAAGAGGAAATCAACTGGCATACAGATTCACAAGAGACAAACAAACTAAACCACACATGCCATTCTGAGCATACATGGGACATTTTTGAGGAGACTGAGCAAAAATGACAGCAGATGTCTAGGAGTTTATATTGGCCGCCCATTTAGTGTCACAATTCACTCTGCACTCAGCACCTTGTGCAGCGTTTGTTGCTTTTATGGATGTGTGTGAATCTGTGTGATTGTTCCGTTCAGTGTATGTGCGAGGGTTAGTCTCCCACAGATGGCTAAGGTGGTAACTGCTGCTGCCTCTGTTTAAAGCTGGTCAATCTGCTGTAATTACTGTGATTAACACAGAGATGTTTTTCTAAGCACTTGTGACAGACACACTGCTCCCTGGGGCCCTGAGAACACACACACAACTATTACTACCCATCCCACCCTCACAAACACATTACTGTCAGCTCATTCTCACGCACACCTCATTCACTCCGTCACACGTTGCTTTTCACTGCCTCTTCTCCAAGATGGCAAGCTCCTGCTGTTGTTACTACACTCCTGTCTCTGTTGAACACTTGCTTTTTAGCACCCCTGTGAATGTTAGTGAGAAATCAATTCTCAATGTATCAGAGTTGAGTCTGGTTAGTCTAAGCATGCCTATGATGCCCAAAGGTCTAGGCAACCATGTCACCAGGTTTTTCTCAAAAAAACCTGTTCTACATTTCAGAGTATGTTAAGGATTCCATGTGTGTGTGTAAGGTAGAGGCTAGTTAGGCTCTGGCAGAAAGATAGATTTCATCCATGGTGAGGACAGTGTTGATCCCTCTGAGAACAAATCTTTATATATCCCTGAGGACTGAGATCATGTGCACACATTGAAACCAGAGAATGCTCTGACAGCAACTGGGAATGTGTTACACACACACACAGAAGGGTGTTAACACACTTGCTGAAAGTGTATAGAGTCACTGAAGGAAAAGGCATAACTTTTTCATCAGTCTTTTTTCATCAATGATTTTAGATCTTAGTAAGACCGAATGATTTTGGAAAATAATCTAATTGCGACCCCCCCCCCCAATATCGCAATTGAATTAAAATTAAATTAAAAATTAAAGATCTTTATGTTCTGTATTATTCAACAAAGACAAGCTAAAAAAAATCATTGTATAGTATGACCAACACAATATTAGATTAAACTGAAATTTTCTTTTCAGTTCAGCCTGTTACGATGAAAATAGGTGATGCATGAATTGATATGATTGACATTTTAATTAAACAACTACAATCACAGTTGTATGTTAACTGATTTGTTGAACTTCCAACCTTAAAAGCAAGTAATAATTATGACAACATAAAGCACTGACAAATAAGCCTGGTTTAAACATTAATATACAAATCACACAAACTAAAGTAGATTGCAGAAATATAAAAGCAAATCTGTTGCTTTACCACACTACTTCACTATAATAAACATATGTAAACATGTGGACTGCACTTTTTAAACACTGACTGTTAACTTTAGACCAGTGGTTCTCAAACTTTGTTTTGTTGTGCCAAAACATGAATAACATGATGACTTTTTTTAATAAAAAAAAAAAAAAAACTACAGGGAAAAAAAAACACCTGCATTACTTGAAACATTGATGTGCCTTAGTGTGTACACTAAAGCACAGGACACACAGGCTTTCCTCCTCTCCAATGACATTAAACACTGAGTCAATACCGGACGCAATCGTCAAAATTCAGTAGAGCGATGAGACTCGACAAAACCACACTGATGCCTTGCTCTATTTCTGATGTACTGACACAAAGTTAAAATGATTTGCAACGGTTGACAACTGTAGTGTCTGGTAAAGACACAGTGAGTGAAGCCGAGAGCAAGATATGCCTCGTTATATTTTCTTAATTTAGCTTTTGAATGACCAGCACCTGCCTGGGTCTGTGCGACATCACCTATGGCTTTTCTCTTCCCTTTCATAAAGGGAAATCCATTTCCTATTCTAAGTTACATCCTATTTCTGTTTACTGTTTTATATATTTTCTTTTTAGTTATGCTTTCAAAGTTATGCTTAATGTTAATGTTTTCCAGATTGTAGAAAGACTCATTTTCAGCATTTAACAACAAAGTTGAGCAAAAGACACACAGGTACATAAGAGAATGATTTACTGAATGGACTGTACTTCTGTATATCATACACTCTTGAATTTAAATCAGCCATTTACTCTGACAAGCCTAGCACAACTAGCAAAGACTATACACTAGTGTTTACAAAATTATAACTCTATAATTTGTTTTGAATGAAAGGAAATAGTTACATTTGACTGAGAAATGCAGATAATTCAGCTGTTCAAAGAGCAGCTGCAGTGAATACTGATGTAAACATGCCGGAACATAGACAAAACACCAGCAGCACAGTCAGCCTCTGAGAAGACTTACACGCTCAAGGAAAACAAAAAGAGAAAGAGGTGATGAGGGAGTCAAAGTCCTGTCTATCAGCACAACATCTTCCTATTTTTACTGCACGCCTTCTGTCAGCGAGCACAACATTTAGGCTATGCTTTAATGTCTAGACCAAGGATAAGATGTTCACACTATCTATGACCTTGAAAGCAAAACAAAAAAAAAAATCCCATATTCATCTGTCTAGACCTCTTACAGGCATTCTCTGTTAAACAAACCCTTTTATCTCTTTCTAAAAAAGCAGGTAACTAATACTGTGGGTAAATGCAGGCAGGACTATAAATCCACTGAGAAACCAAACCTGAACAGTGAGTCTCCATGTGACCTTGTAGTCATCAAAGGTTTTAATAGAGGACACAAGAGCATTATGTCGAACAGATGCCCACTGTAAAAAGTGAGACAGTTGCGGCAAGATCCTGTTGCAGTTGCAGTGTTCAAAGTACACACACACACTTTCACATTAGCAGATGGCGAGCACATCATAACTGATATGTACACCCTGCTTACGCTACGAAAAGGATTACAAGACACCTGTTTACTGTCAATAACTGAATGGAACGGAAGTCAGAGTCTTTCCATCACCTTATCTCCTTGTTGCTATTTCAGTGATTCATGAACTAATCAAGCAGCTCTAAACTCAGTGTAATAAAGGAACACACCAACAGAGATGTATTCATACACACACAAACACATACACCTACCCATCTAGCAGGTCCACCTGCTGCTTTTGATGGCTGTTTTGCCCTGCCATATAACTAGTGTCCTGTGCAGTGGTTGAATGACACACACATCTTCATTTGGCCCCAGCATCAAGTGGTTTAACCCAGTGGGTTGTACCATAGTGTTTAAGGAGGTGGGGATCAGAGTGTGTGTATGTGCTTTAAAGACAGCAGGGTAACAGCTATTGCTGGAGAGAGGGAAGGTCCTGACGCACAGTGAAGAACAGTTAAAATGACATCACCTACAGAGAATAATAACAACCCCACTGGGCAAATATACACACACAAAAATAAATGTTGGCCAATACAACAGATGACAATTAGTGGTGCTTGATACAACAGGTAAGGTGTATATATATATGGGCCTGTCCCACAACCAAAAAACACATTTAAAAAGCATTTAAGTATTACAAACTTTTGTTTATTAGGATCCTTCTATTATCTATTAAAACCCAAAATAATATTACAAATATTTTTTATATAAGTTTTATCAATTTTTATATTAATATATATTTAAATATGTAACCTGTATATTTGTATATAGGAATATACAGAAATCAGACAATAATAATATTAATTATATATTAATAAATTGTATTATAATGTAAAAAAAAATGTTTTATTAAATGCAAAGCAATGCCCCTGTATCAGAAAATACAACATAAAATATAAAAAAATATATCAAATATATATTTTATTAAATGGCATATTATATATTGTTTGCATATTTTTTATATAAATATTTATAATTTTTTGCTTCCGATATAAATTTATTCCAATTTCCAAGTACCTATTTATATTTAAAAATAGATATTTACTACTCATATAAATATATGATATGTTATAGTTAGTATTTTCCTCTCTCACTCAGGTTTCACAGCTGAATGTTTTTAATCCATTCAAACAGGGCAGAAATTGCACTCAATGCCTCTCTGTCTTTCTGAATGTATGACACAGGGGACAGAGTTCTGCCCTTCACTGAGATCGCTGGAAACATAAGCCCTCCAACAGCCCACCAGAACTGGCACTTACCAGCTCACACAGCCTGTGTGTGTGTAAAGCTCTCTCATTACCCAAGGCTCATGTTTCAGTAAGTTGGGGATTAGAGACACACATGCTGTTTCTGTATGTGTATGCCTAAGGGGTGTTAGGACTGAGCCACCTGGAAACTCAGCCTTCCTAGGGCATGGCCGTAAACCAATCCTTTGGCTCAACCTGTTCCCAAAGAAATCCAGAATCCAAAGCAGAGTCTCTTTCTTTCTTTCCCCTCATTCCCATGTTAGGATCTCTTTCTCCTTCCCTTCCTACTATACTTTAACAAGTTCATCCTTTAAAATCAAACTCAATTGGTCGTTCTTGTGTTGACTGAAGAAAACCAGGGCTGAAGTATGTGACACAAGGCTGCGTGTATGTTATTCACGTCTTCATTCATTTATTTGAAGTGCTAAGGGAAGCCAAAACAGCCAGCTGCCTCTGGAGTCTTTCAACACACACTTCAGTACGATGAGGTTGGTTGGGAGAGTCGTTGGGTAACCCAGGACCCCCTCAGACCCTGCAAGTCCTTGGGCCCTATCTTGCACCCAGCGCAATTGACTTTGTACACCGACGCATGTGTCATTCCTATTTTGCACCCGCGCAAAGCGCGCTTTTCCCTCCACAGAAGCACGTCGCTAAACTAGTGAATGAACTTGCGCTCCCTGGGCGGTTCAGCGCAAAAAAGGAGGCGTGTTCCGGCGCAAACGATCCCTGGTGCTATTTTGCTGTTCCATTACACAATTGCGCCACTGACCAGAAAAAACCTAGTCTAAAGTCAGTGGCGCGTTGCGCGTTGTTCATTATGCTATTTTAAGGGCGCATGCTTGGCCATAATGTATAGCGTGCACAACGCGCATACACTTTGCTCATGTAATCTACACAGATGCAACAGTTATTTTTGCAAATCATAAATTGTTACACTAAAAAAATATTAACACATGAGATGACGGAAATCATTGTGGTGTGACACGAAGATGTGAAAAAAAAATAGGCCTAAAACTAGCTCACAAATTATTCAGGCTAATTATTCTCCCATCCCCATACAACACAACTTCTCTGTCTTTCACTGCTCTTACAAGAACATCAGTCTCCTCGGCTGTGAACCGCTCCTGGCGTGCGCCTGGTAAATACGCCATAATAATAGCAATCCATAATGGAACTTGCGCACCTGCTTTTAAAGGGAATGTTGGATGACGCTCTGATTGGTTTATTTCACGTTACGCCCAAACCACACCTATGAATAATGAAGCTACTTCAGACCAACCCATTTTAGATTTGCGCCGGGCGCAAGAGCCATTTATCCCGCCGGGAAAATAGCAACAGCGCCGAGACCCGCCCACAAAGTTACTTGCGCTTCGCGCTTTGACACTTGCGTTTCAGATCGTTAAAATAGGGCCCCTTGGGTTGGGTTACTATCAGAACAAAGCCGGCTCTGTGCAGGGCAGCACTCTCAGAGGAGGCCGTGGCTCAGACGGATACATTGACACATACATACTTGTTATGGGATGTAAAAATCATATTTCATGTCTGAGGCAGAGGGGAAGCAGAGTCTCCCCTGAGTGTGAGTCTCTTGAGTGCATGTCGGTAGGCACTAGCGGTCAGAATTCAATGCATTTGCGTCTGTGTTTTTGTTGTATCTAATCTAAACAACAGCCCTCAGCAGAGCGAGTTGTTTGCTTTTCCAGTGTCCCTTAAGCCCAAGCACTGAGGTCCAGACTGAAATGTCTGGTTTAAGATGTCACTGTTTGAATAAAACTTGATGCACGGGATAAAGAGTGCCATTTAAAACTGAAATCAAACAGCCTCTTCTCAGAGCAATGTAATCTGGAACAGATGGTGACAATCCTGCGAATGGGACAGCTCTTCATAGAGCTTAGAAAACCATGGCCGGGTGTGGAATCTCCCATAAATGGAACCAATGGTGATAAAATGGAACATTTCACACTTCATTAGTGCTTATTTATATGAAAGCACACACTGGATTTTCCCTTCAGTGAAGAATTCTCTGGAGCAACCACAAGCTGGCCTGAATTGAGCAAGTCCTCCAGGCGGCCTGATTTTGCTCTATTCTTAACTCGTTAGGGTGTGAAACTGAGAAAAATGATTTTAAAGATTTGTTTTGTCAAACCAAATTAATTATAGGTAGGACACTGGAAATTTAACAATTAAATGTTTTAATAAAGAAAATGCTCTACATTTAAAAACCGTGAGCTCAAACAAGTGGATACATGGTTACCAATTTATTTACTATGCTCAGTAAAATAAAAGAATGCTTGACATAGCATAATTGTTTTTATATTGACTTGAATGAAATAGCCTACCTAAAGCCTGGGACACACCAAGCCGACGATTGGCCATTGGCCATTATCAGGCTGACGGTGAGCGTCAGTCAGGCTTGTTTGTTTGGTGTGTTCCACTCGTCTGCTCTGTTCAGTAATCAATTAGTAATCAAACACATAGAGCATCATAAGATGCTCATTTTAATCAGTTAACCGACTCAGATTTTGACAGATAAATACAGTCAGTTAAATGGTTTTAAAAGTCATAAAAAAATAGTTTTCAGTAATTTATAAAAATATTTAAAAAGGTTTGCTGCATGTTTAAAATGTGCTATGCACATAAAAAGTCGAGAATAAGTCGCATTTTATTATTTAATTCAGAAATAGGCCTATAATGCCAACTAGTGGTCAACCGTTATATACCGCCACGGCATATATATCAGAAAAATGTAACGGCTGATGCTGATATTTGAAAAATACCAAATATCGGCATCGGCCGATACATATTTCAGATTGGCCGATGTGTTCAAGTTATATACACCGGTCAATCTAGTTATATAAGGTTAAAATATTTTGCCTGTAAATTTTTTTTCTTATATTGTAATATAATATCGATATTGTAAAATATCGTAATATTATTTTTTAGCTCATATCGCCCACCCCTAGCTTGAGAGAGAGTGAATAAGGAAGCATCAATTCTTTAGGGAGCAATTAATACTCTGCTTTTCCTGGATATGAACATACATTCTGCACTCAGCCTGTTCACCAGCTGTGCCTCTAAACTTTTTTTTCATCCCTCCATTCCAACTGAGTATTTCAGTGTTTACTATTTGAGAGAGGAGCTCTCTCCCTGAGGGACCACAGCGGTGACACAGACGCTGTTATCCCACCCAGAAGGTGGTCCGTCAAACATCTATCTGTGGTTACCACCATGGGTGTCCACAAGGCATTTCTCTCTCACTCACTCTTTTTATGGGTCACAGTTCCTGACCAGCTTGACCCTACTTCAGGCTAGTGCTGATCTGTTAAAAAAAAAACATCTAGCAGTTATATGGTGGAAAACTGCTTTACCTCCTGGACTTCATACAGCTCCTCTTTCAGTCTTAATGGGTCACAGTTGTGTCTATCTGCCTTCGAATCAGAGACTTCAGCACAAAACAGGCCACTAACTGGTGTCTGGAGACTTGAATAAAGATACCGTAGGCCTTCTGCTCATGATAAGAAAATCTGTAATCTGCAAAAGAGAATATAAGAAGATGATACAAACTACGATGAACACACAGGCAATTAAACTATTTCTTCAAGCACCTGGACCTTAGGAACACTGATGTTTTCCTAATGTTATAAGGTTATTCCAAGAAATTCTGGGTGGAACGCAACATATGTGAAGTTCCTCCAACAATTTAGAGTGGCAGGTTTGAGCCAGATCAGTAGGAAATGGTGATACACTCTGAAGCTTGACCTTCAACCTAAGTGAACTCTGACCCTGAGGGCAGGGGCGTGAACCTATCTAAGTTTAACATAGCCAGGAGAGTTTGTTGCTGTATTGGTGCTCTCTTTATCCCATGATTACGCACCTCTGTCTCTCTCCAGCTGAGCACTGGCTATCCAGAGGCCTAATTACCGCTTCTCTGAAATTTTGGGTTAAAATATACTTAAGCACACAGACAAACACACACACTAGGTCGAGATCTCTGCACGCTTATTGTCCTGCTACCAACGAGACCTCGAACTGCCATATCCATAATTGAACAAAACAAATTGACAGACCTGGGAATAGACGAAAAACTGGGAGCTGGAGGGAGAAATAAAATAAATGTTCATCTTATCCAAACAGAAAGAAGGGGAGCTACAAGGTGATGTCATCACAGCTGTAAGGCAGGGTTTTAACCACAGAGAACCTTTTCACTTCGGTTTTCAGTTTCTGTCACTCATTCATGTCAGTCAACCATGATGAGACCACCAGAATTTTACATACACATACTTTTCAGATTAAGCACAGTCAAAGAAAACATACAAGTCCATTTCAAATTGCTAATGCATTCTGAAATTTGTTCAGAGGAGCTTATAAACACAAACAAATACACTAACATTCAAAAGTTTGGGATCAGATCACCAGGACTGCATTTATTTAATATAAAATATAGTAACAACAGAGTTTTCCACCATATGCAATTTATTCCTGTGATGTCAAAACTGAATTTTCAGAATCGTTTTCAGAATATTTGGTGCTTAAGAAATATTTCTTATTATTGTAAAAGGGGTCCTATTATGCTTTTTAACTTTTTCAACTTTAGTTAATCTGTAATGTTGCTGTTTGACCTTAAAAAAAATCTGCAAAGTTACAAACCTCAAAGTTCACTTCAAAAGGAGATATTTTATTAACATAAATCACATTTTCAAAAACTACAATGAATGACTCATTTGGACTACCATGCATATTTCCCAGGATTGCACTAGAGAAGGCAACAAGTGTTATCACTATGTCTCACTAGGGGTGTAACAGTATACGTATTCGTACCATACGGTTCACAGGGGAAAATTACAAATGGAAGTGATCATCCCTATGCCTTTGAAGGGCAGAGCCCTTTAAGTGGGTACCTTGTAGTGAGAAGGGCACATGTGTGCCTTTAGTAGTTGTTTAGAATGCACCTGGCTAAGGGAGTGACGTTATTTCCTCATTATCTTTCAGCTTGGATGTTTCCATGACAACGCAGCACAGTGTCCTTCAGCTGATGTCGCTGTTTTACTGCCATACAGTATATTTCTCTTTATTGTTGTTACCTTAACTGTTGCAAATAAACACACATTTTATATTTGTAAAAGTTTTTAAAATATGCTATATAATATATTAAATTTTATATATATAAAACTTTATAAAATATCAAATGTATATTTTTTGTGCTGCATTGTCACGGGAACATCCCGGCTGAAAATAATGAGGAAATTACGTCGCTCCCTTTGCCAAGTGCATTCCAAACAACTACATAATGGCTCACATGTGCCCTGCTCACTCCAAAGTCCCCACTCCAAGGCAAAGGCATCACTTCCATTTGTATATACATATGGTACGAATACGTATACTGTTAAACCCCAGTGAGACGATATTTAAATACATACCTCACAATACGTACCTAGATCAGTAAGGTGACATAGTTTGGAATATGACCCTTATAGTGGGTCATATTACAACCCCCCCCCCCCCCCCCCCAAAAAAAAACCCTTCACATAAATATCATATTTTGATTAAAAACTTGAATTTTGCTGAAAAGAGACTAATTTCCAGGTAAATAAAATAATACTAATGAGAAGAAATATTTATTTGCAACAACTGATGAAGTGCTGAATAATGCACGCACGCACAGCATTGTCAAGGTAGTTCCAAATGCAAATATGAGACAGTAATGCCCTACACCCTTAAAAGAACACATAAAGGGCTCTGCTTTGGAACTTGGGAAGTTCTGTTTGGAATTCGCCCATAGACACAAATTTAAGAATTTAAGAAACTGAGACATGTAAAAAGAATTCAATAAGTGTTGCTAGCAGTTGCCCTGTGCCCCTAAGTAGGCACTACTTTTATCTCTGGAGTGTGGCCCATTCAAATGTTTGCGCTTGACTTTCATTAAGCTCGATGGCTTCCAGACTCCCAGAGTTTAGCGTAGCATGTCGGATATAGTAGTGTTTACACAATGTCTCTTGTCTCCCTGGCCTCTCTTTCTTCCTCTCTCTCTGCACCCTCCTCTAGTCACCAAGATGGATGAATTTACTTTAGTCCTTCAACCTCTGGGGTTTGCAAACAACCTCGGAATGACCTCTTTGAGAGAGGGACAGATTGAGAGAGAGTGTAGGAGTGCAGTCATGGCTGTGTTATGACTACAGGCGGGACGGACCGAGATGATGGATAGCGTTAAACTAGTGTCTGACTTCCAATTCATCACCAGTTACATGGCATCTCCACCTCTTCTCCCAGCACTGTTAGTGTGCGGCTCTAGTTAAAGCTGTTTTAAAACACACTAGTGTTCCCCATGGCAGGAAAACCACTTATAGCAAGCCTACTGAAAAAAAATAATCGTATGGTTATACAACAATGCTTACTCCTACGTGAGGACAACCACACACACACACTCAAACATCACTGGGAAAGGCCATGAGAGTGGGTGGCGCTATTGTTTGCTGTCCATGGGGAGTAAATCAGAATGTTGCCCATGGTGTGTTAACCTCTGTGTGTTTGTGTGTCAGGGGAGGAGACATTACTGCAGACTACAAGCACAATGTGCTGTGAATTACAGCGCATCTCTCATCACACACACTCTCACAGAGCCATAAATTACAGCCTGTCTCTATACAAACTATAAAGACATGACCAGTATGAGGAAGGATATCTGAGCTGACTGAGAACAAGTAATCAGTTACCTCCCCCAAAACAGACAGACTGACAGATGTTCTTCGTTGATCCTCAAAAGAGCAAGAAAGAAAACAGGAAACTTTGACTTCATCAATCATTCACTCCAATTGGTTACTCAACATAAAACAAGACAACATAAGCAGACAACCTGAGAGATTGTGTATATTATTGATCAAAGATGAAATGTTAAAGCAATAAGCCACGAGAATGGCTTTTACCAAACCAGCAGTGTAAACAAATTTGTCAATTAAGGGTTGTTACACTGTGACAGGATGCCCATTTCCAATCTCGATTTGGGTGTTAGCTTAACGTTATGCTGTTGCCAAGCAATAAAATGATCCAAGATCATTACATTACTTTCCAAATTAATAAAAATTGTGCTTAAATAACGTGTATGGATTTTCGTGTGTGGATCATAGCCTTTTTATCGCCCTGTTTGCAAATGGCTTCAGATTTGCCTCATTCAATTAGATTTTAGAGCTACATGCATCTGTATTAGCCACATTATTTCCAATGTAAGAGCAGATGCAGATATTTTAAATTGAATGTGCAAGGCTTCCTGTGTCAACTACTACCAATTATTTTATTATTATTATATTATTATAAAATAACTCATTATGATGCCCTTTTGTTGCAAACTGGTATTTATGTTATTTAAATGTATAATTGTAAAGAAACACATTGGTTTGTAGTGCAAATAATTTTACAGTGTACTGCACTTTGTTATTCTTTTAGTAATTTACCTATATAACAGGCAGTCTTGTCTATTTAGAGGAAACAGCTTATTTCCATGTTGCAAAATAAGGTGGAAAACATGCATGAAATGCAAATAATAAAAAAAGCTTTTCAAGCCAGTGTCAAGCACACAAAATCTGGTATGCAAACATTCATACAAACACACACATACGCTCCTGAAGCATCAGAAATTTGGGAGACTACAGCACTCAGCGAGCGCTCCACTATCTCAAGAGCTCTCCACTTCCATCTATTCCAGCTCTTAACAACTCTTATCTGCCTCAAACTTCATCTCACTGCCTCTTCTTTCATTCTCTTCATCCTCTCTCCCCCTCTTTTTCAATCTTTCGACAATGTCATCATCAGTAAAATTACACCTTCTACCCAGGGCCTCACCCGAGTTCTGCTCTTCAGATGAGCGCTCCACTGCTTGCCTTCATGCTTGTGTGTCTGAGCTGTATATTCAGTGCTCATTCATTCAACATTGTACAAGACATCTGGTCAGCTTCGGTGATTTTTATATATAAGCAACCAAGCTATGTACTAAACATAAATAAATATTATATTGTGCATTAGATGTGCACCACTGCAGATATTGCATTACTGGTGGCTAGATTTTATTCAATGCATGAACATGCATAAATAAAACAGTATGGTAGACACAAAATAGCTACCTTCTGTCTTATGAATGATGCTAGAAATGAAAACAAATTCCATTATTTGGGAATTATTGCCAAACAAATCAAAAACAATCTGTTTAGTGGTCTGGGCCTATGTTGAGGCACTCCTAAGTGGGACACTGACAGCATACAGCATAGAGAGAGAGAGAAAGAGAGAGAGAGAGAGAGAGAGAGAGAGAATAACGTATCCAGAGTAGAGTCTGTAGTGACAGCTCTGTCTTATCAACCAAGTCAAATGTGGCCAATACAATGTCAGACTCAACAGACTTTGCAATAAGCAAGATAGCAAGACATTTACAGTGAAAAAGCATTTAATTCATGAAAATTATTAATGTTCCCTCTAATTGTTTTTGCAGAATAAAACCAATTTGCATTGGACAGTCCCTTCAGAGTCATCTTGAATAATTTTGTCAATATATTACATAACATTTAAGTTTTTTTTTTTATCCATTTTCTCAAGACCTTGTGGAATCTTAAAAAACAAAAAGTACTCAAAATTATTAAACTGTAATAAAAAAAGCAAAGGACAATTAAAATAGAACAAAAAGATACAAATGAAACAAACTGTGCTTTAATGTTTATGCAAGTCTTAAGCAGTTTACAGCCTATTACAGAAATGAATAATCAAATGTAAAATAAAACAGCATAGTCTTCATTGTAAGAATTAAACTTTTTTTGTTTCTTATTAAAGCTTCAAAAGTTCTTCACTCAAGAGCAGTGTGTGATTTTGTATTTGTCTTTTGCTCTTAGATTAATATTAAGCACACAGTGGAAGCAGGAAAATGTCACTTTAAGGGTGCTTTCACACTTGGTTTGCTTGCCAGGTCCTGAACCCAGGTTCGATTTCTCCCCCCTCCCCCTGCTGGACTGCATTCATAGTTTTTATTTGAGTCCGAACCATGTTTTTTTTTTTTTCGTCATAAAGCCAGCAGCTGTTTACCATGTGCTTAGTAATGGTGGCACAGGAGAAGGCGGCAAATGCTTAGCTACACTTTAATATATTTATGTTTTTGAACCGTTCATTTTGTTTACAAAGCTTCGGGTACATAACGGCACTTATGTCTATCATATGAATGTACTGCAAATGCTCTAAAGAATTTTAAAGGCGAACAGAAATGAGACATACAGCTTTCTGTTTGCAGCGTGTCAGTCATGCTCGTCAGGAAAGTGAGTGAAACACACACACAAACAAACATTTTTAACAAATAATACATCATTAATAGCGGTTCACTTCCGCGATTTGGTACGATTGCGTTCACATCAGCAGTGAACCCCGTAATGTAGTTCTTATGAACCATACTCCAGACCACCCTTTTTAAGTGGACTCAGGTACGGTTCTTGGTCATGCACCCAAGTTCAGAAGACCGCGTTCACATCATCCAAACGAACCAAACTCTGACGTAAATCGAACCTGGGTGCGCACCAAAAGTGCTAGTGTGAAAGCACCCTAAGAGTGTATTTTCATTCTTAACTCTTTATGTTCATTTATTACATCACTAACAAAGGTATACATGAATAATCACTAATTGACCACAATTTTTACACATTCATTTTGACCATTTAGGTGCGCACCTTGAGCTAAAAGATGACTTTAAATGTCCGTGTTCTGTTCCATCTCTGAGTGCATATATCTTCCTGAGGAGCAGCTCAAGTTCTCTTTCACACTTTTAAAAACATGAATAAATATAATGTTACTTCGATAAATCAATCACGTCCCATTTTGCAAAAGTCACGTTACATGATTTTAGGGTTTTTATGGAGGAATGCAAACAGCGCTGGAAAAGAGGGCAGGATGGGGCACAATAATAGTTTTATCTCGATTATTGGATTTCCATAATCGTTTGAGGCCAAAGTCGACATTGAAATTTCGATTAATTGCACTGCCCTACTTAAATGTATAAATAACACTTGAACAAGGACATCTCAAAAATAAAGTGTAACCAAAATAATGAAACTATAATGAAAATTGTTTTTTAACTGTGTTTGCGAACAGTTTGGTCTGACATTGAACAGCATGGAGGGAACAACATAATTGAAAAACAAAATTGAAAAGTTCTATAGTCTCAGAATCCCTGATGAAACAGTTACATATCACAGTGGTCAACTGGTCACAGTTCTTGTTGTTCTCACTCTTACTTGCTTCGAAATCGAGCAAAAGGCTTCTTAGATGAACAAGATGCGGGCGATGAATACACTAATTGAGGCAGGCTTGTTGGCAGCCACCTGCAGGCTATGTGAGAGAGACAGTAATTAAGTCGAACATTTAATGATTCTGCTTAATAGGAGTGAGAGAAAAAAGAAAACAAGCTACAATTACACAAAACATCAGGAGGGAGAGAAGGAGAGGAGGAAATAGGAGAGGCGAAGAGAAGGTCTAATTCGGCAAAGAACATTTAAAGTGGGCATCTATGCAAATCTTACTGAACAGGTTGTCACTTACGGGAAACTTCCTGTGTGTCATACATTTTACCATCCATAAAGATCATCTCTAAGATACCTAGATGTTAGCGCATTTCTTGTGAATATCTGGATTATGACCAATTTCGTGATCCTTTGGAAATTGTTTAATTTTTAACCTTAAAATTGATTGTGTTCAAATTATGTGACAAAACTGACAATGACATCTGTTTATACCTTCTTCTCTTCCCTCTCCAGCGCTCAAAATGGCCTACAGCCCAATAAATGATCTAAGATCAGTTCTGCTCTGCTTTTTTTGGAGTTTGATCCATATTTTCCCCTCTGAGGTGACTCTTCCCTCTCATCCCGCTGTTGAATGTGAGGCATTTTGTGAGCGTCAACCACCTGGGCGTGAATATCACAACAGCGAGCCTCTAGTTCTAGGCTCCAGGCAAATATTGACAGCTTTTCTGTTTTCGGTCTCTCAGCTCTTCAGTTCTACGTTCCCTTTCTTCTTTTGTTTGTAAGGGTTAAGAGTCTGAGCGACTGGTAATCCTCTGTAACAGAGAGCAGCGTACTGTGTACACTTGCTGTCTTTCATCTTCCTAAAACCCTCCAATAAAAATACCACAGCGCCTAAGTTAATTTGCACCTGTGCTTTGGAGGACGATCCTCTTTTCTCCATCCCTTCTGCCAATGGAAAGATCTGCATATGGCAAGGCGAGAAAGGGACAAGGGGAACGTGAAGGAGCGAGGGAAATGAGAAAGAAAGGACACACATTTAAATGGAAATAGAGTCTGAAGGGAGACGAAGTGGCCTGGCAGTCAGTGAGAAGAGAAAGCATATTTGTGTACTGTTTCCCAAGCGCCAGCTTTTCAGAAGCAGAGGAGGCGGGTATGTGTTGGTTTAAGGCGCACAAAGGGAGTTTTAATCCTTTCAGAGGGGTCGTAATGGCCACTGCGAGGCGTATCCAGGAGGTAAAGCCTTTCCGAAAAAGGGTCGCCATTCAGCGCTCCTCTGAACCTCACAAATCAAACCTCGAAAGGTCTTCAAAGAGCAGAATGTGGGAAATGTGTTTGGGGTCCCGAGGGAGTGAAGCAAGGGGGAAAAGGAGGAACAAGGGGCTTGTCGGCATCAATCAGTCGCTCTCTCTCTCACCTCCTCCCCGGGGTCAGATCTCTTTCCAGCCTCCGTCTCTCCCTCCCCACCCCACCCATCACGCTCTCCATCCTGGTAACGCACCATTACAGAAGAATGTGGATTCACAAGGCTGGGCTCCATTATGCTGGCCTGCCTGGGGTTTGTAAAATGGGGGAGCTCAAATTCCAAAGGCTTTAAGAGCAAATTAGCGATGTGCTGATGGGCTCCTGCTGTCTAAAGACACTGAGGTTTTAAAAGCAACTCAACTGACTCCCCGGATCCTTTGACTCACGCCTTCTTACTGCAGACTCCACACGAACCAACTTCCTACACGCATGGCGGGACGTTTACATGCACACAAAGAACAGACGGTGCCTGCATCGCAACTCCTCACTGTATAAACACAAAACGTGCTTTTAAAATAGACACGGCAAACAATATCACACACGCGGAGTATCAAACCAGCAGGGTAGAATTGCTTCTTCCACTACCGTCTGTGCCGCAGATCCAGCACCTTTATTTAGCATTTCACAACTAATCAATTTCCATAACAGAAGCAAGACGCCGCTGCACATGGGACCCAGTGTGTGGCGTTTACACATGCTGCGCGCCTGAAATGGATTTTCTCATTCATCACTCAGCAGCACATTGGGATCTGTTTAACAGAGTGGCTCAGATGGATTTCTCTCAGCCCATACGCTGTGAGAAAGCACGGATACGACACACTGTGCCTGTCAATGGAATCGTAGTCAGCCTCGAGGAAATGCGTTATTTCCCATGCCACCCCAGAAAGCAAAACACATTAGACGTAATCTGAATGCAGTATTGGTAAATAAGGTTGTCTGGAATAATGTGACAGATTCTAGTTTATGACTTGTGAAGCATCAAAGACTGCATGCTTCATAGTTACTTGCCTAATATTATATAGACCTGGGTTATCCTCACATACAGTGATGATAATTTTCATTTTTAGATCAATTGCCAACATTAAATTAATGCCTTTAAAATATAATTTCACAGAAAATAACAACCATAACCATTTAGCGTATGTGCCTCTGTAGAAACAGTGAAATCCATCAAGCATTAGACAACTGTGATCTGCACAAGCAATAAACATACAAGCAGAATGGAATAAAGAAATTCCACCACGTACCTTTAACTGCAGCTGTGCTGAAGAGTTTCTCTGAGCTGGCATCTGAGCCCTGAGAGAGAGCGAGAAAGAGAGAGTTAGTACATCTGTTTCAGAACCAAGCAGGTGGGCTTCATCATCAAAGGCAGGGCAGCACTAATGAGCGCAAGAAGTCAGTCTCTTCCCAGAGCGGCCACTGGATGGCACTGTGGCTCCATGCGCCAAACGACGCGCTGCACTTGAGATCGGGTTGTACGCATTAACATTGCTATGTTATTGTGCAAACATCCAGCGTTGCAATTTACACAGCATTTAGGTAATGAAAGCCTATTTAAGTGACAGTGTGGTGTCAAAGGGGCATCGGCTAATTCAATTGGCTAAACAGCAACAAAGATAGAACCATTACAGTCCACCCATTAGCATCTAACCTGACTCTCCACTTAGTCATTCGAAAGAAAAATAATACACGAGATATGTGCACCTTTTAAACAATTTTACAATAATTAACCAACGCACTGGCAAACAGAAGAGCTTTTGCGTGGATGCAGACTTACAATGGGACATTGTTATGTCTTTCGTTGGATACATAACTATGAATATATCATCAGAAAAAAAAAACAGCTCATTGGAAAGCAATTATTATGACAGATTTAGCAACACTATATCCATATCCAGCTCGAGGCAAAAACGACACTTACAAGGTGCGACAACCCTATCAAATATTTGCCCATTTAAAATACATTTCTTATCTTAAATTAGCTAACGTTACATAAAAACGTTCACGCCATTTTCACAGCTGAAACATGAATAATAATAATAATAATAATAATAATAATAATAATAATAATGTGATATGCATTCATTTACACATGACGTCAAAAGACATCGCTTCCACACAAAGATGCGTTTGCGCGACCGCTTTATTCAAAAAAACATCTGGTAACATTCTCTACAGAGATTTCAACTACAATTATCCACAACCAGAGACAAGAAAACAGCGCTCTAAATCCTCCAGCCATCGAGTAATCCGCCGAAACTGCTTTTATTTCCCCTAAAACATCGAACGACAGTGTGGCAATCGAAATTTGAACTACAAAAAATCCATTTTTGAGGGATATGAAGGTGCGGTGTACCTTTAGACGTGGCGAGGTTGGCACGGACGAAAATAACAAGTCAAGAAATCACTTTCAGGAGGTTTAGTAAATGCGCCGTTTCACATTCTGCTTGTCAAACAATGTATAATCCATAAACAGGCGGCGAATTCCTCTCGCTCCTTTTGAGCGATTGACAGACAGCCATGCAAAATAAGAAGCCTTTCCCAAAGAAGAAGAGAAAGCAGAAAAACATCCAGAGCTAATCGCGAGAGAGGCTCTCGGACAAAGGCAGCCAAGTGTCTGGTCCCCAAGAGCGCAGAGAAGTGGAGAAATCCTTCAGTTCGTCCTCCTCTTCGCGCGACTTGGCCGTTTGAAACCCTCCCAACCGTCGCTTAACGGACACGGACTATGCGCTTTGTGTCAGTGGCGCGCGCTCAGTGACAAACCATCTCCTGTGCGCTCGTGCAGAGCAAGAAAATCCAAAAAAGCGTACGGTGTTTTCCTCCTAAAGGTAGAATGGGTGGAGTAAAGCCGCACCAAAAACCCGACCTCCGCTTCCTTTCCTCGAAATCTTCGTTGGGTTCAAGCTCGTGTCCTGTCGCTGGCTCCTGTTCCTCGCGCAAGTGCTGCCTCTATCCACACAAACTCTCTCTCATTCACCCACAGCGAGACCAGGTCCTCCCACTTCCTGATTCTAACCTGACTTCATTCAGCTACTACCCCCCGCTTATTTCTGCCTCACACACAAGGAGCGTGCTTCCTCCGCTCAGCTTCACCGGACAGACGGTGTGTGTGTGTGTGTGTGTTAGAATCACCCAGGTTGACCCAGAACAGCACTGGTTGCCCTGCTGAATAATGAATGTCAATCTATGAAAGCCGAACTCACTTTCAATGTAGAATACTGTTCTTGTCAACACCTGAAAACCTGAACCTGGTGCAAAATCTGCATGGGGAAATGTTTTGCTTATATTGCATGGATTCTTTTCTAAATGTGACCACATCTTAAAAAAATAAGAAGAGGGAGAGAGCTGCACTGTATTGTTGGGACTGACATGGTGGGTTATTTAACACCTGGAAAAAGTATTAAAGTCTAAACTGATCAACCTCGTCTGTGGTGATTATACACTAAGACTGGCCTTAATTGTGTTTCCAAACCGTGGTGTAATATTAACCTCCTTCCCTCTGGGTTTGAGGAAAAGCTCGAAGATCTAATTCCACTAACCTCAGTCCATGGACACTCAAACCCAAACAATCCAGCAATCTTCAGATAAAGCCAGACATTCCTGGAAAATCTCCTTAATCTGACTGATTTAGGGTCCCCTGGTTTAGCAAACCAGTATTAACCCTCTGCACTGTGGGTCAATGGATTAACAAGGGATTTGCATTGCAGTGACCTATGACCTTGACTGCCCCCAGCAGAGTTAGAGAATGTTTTAGCTTATTGCTGGATGTTTATCTTTCCTTCTCTATATCTCTCACCCCTTCTCGGTTGAGCCAGGGGGGAAAAAGGAGCTGCGCTCTCCATCAATATTACAGTAAAACCATGCTCAACCTCCATCTACCTCAACCAAACAGACATGCGTTTATTTTTCTCTGTGAATTAAAATATACTTATTCCACAAGTTCAGCACATGTAATCTATAGTGAGTACAGTATTTTTGTATTTTTATATATTAAAGTAATATATATATTTATATATTAAAGTAATACAATATTTATTATATTGAAATAAAAATGAAATGTTATTTTTAAATGCTTAAAATAGAATTAAAATAGAAATATTTACAAAAAAATACAATGAAAATAAAACTAAATATACAAATTATTTACAAATATTTAAAATGGCTACTTTATAATAATACTAGCACCTGAAAATAGTCCCCAGCAACTCTGCTATTGCTGCAACTATACACAAACTACCTGAGGACTATTTTCAGGTGCTGCGTAATATCACTGCGTCTGCTGCATCCATGATACGGCAGCAAAGTTCCTTGATTATTACACCGGAATGAGAGTATAGTTCCTAGCCATATCAGCATACAAAATAGCAACTTTCCATTTTCCGTCGGTCTTAGTACACGATGTAACTACAGAAGAGACAAGTTTTAAATAGAAAAAATATTGAAACGCTGGTCATTTTTTGATCAAGATGCTAATGGTCTAATCAGATTCAATGATCTATGCCAAGCTAAAAGTGCTAGTTTTTAATAGATAAAAAAACTGTCAAACTCAACTGTTTAACTCTAGGGGAGTTATTTTCAAAAACAGTGGAGTGGTTCTTTAAATGTAGTTTTAAATTGAGTTCATATCAAAGAAATCAAAAGATAAACGCTGCATTTTATAAATTATCAGCTCATTTCAAGATCAAAGCCTGCAAAAGGAGAGCGTGCGGCATCAACACTGGAAAGACTAATTCGCAGCAGTTTGTGTGTTGGCTTGCTGAAGAGATGCTCAGCTGATCGTCTGCAGCGATGCATGTTGCTTAAGCGCAGTCTGACTGATGTCATATAGCCTATAACACACTCTAGCACGTTTATTATTTGAACATTTTGGGAGGAGTAAAATTGACGTGTGGTTTCAGCAACCAAATGCATTTACACTTGTCCGGTTTCGTCTAGAATGTGGCCCAGACCACCTCCTGAAGTGGTTTGATCCATCTTAAATGCTTTCTGGAGGGCATTTACACTAGGTCTTTTCGTGATGGGATAGCTATCCATTCAGAAAAAACGCATGAAGTGAGCAGGTGTAAACAGGCCCTTAATGCAGGCTGTGGAGGACATGTTCAGCATTTTTATTTGGTTGTAGAGTAACCATGGCAAATTTGGTTTGGCTATAAAAAAGGTCCCCTTTTTCCATCTATATTTGATTAAATGGATATGATTACATTATGATTACATATATGGAGCATGTCAGAGTTTGGATGAGGTGCACCAAAGCAGCCTTCATCCCCGAAATCAGAGCTCGCTTTCCTAAACGCCTATCATCAGATTTGAGCGAAACCTCAAGCCTGTGATTACTGCTCTCCGCTCCACAATTAACGTCCGGATCTCTCAGTGCAGATTATTTTTAATTCAAATGAAACGCTGAGAGAGAGAAAGAAAGAAATGGAAGGATATGCAGTGAGAGAACATGTCGTAGAGCTGCCAAGAAACTAATTTGAAGTGGCAGTGGGGTATGGAAAAGCACTTGGTGAAGCTTGCCAGAAAAGTGGAATAGGAGATCAAACATTAATATCTGGAGTTATGCTATGTATGGCAGTAATTGCTGTCTGTGCCTGTAAAATTCCGCCTATAGACCATAAGCCCTTTCTGCTGTCGTTTTGTCATATTTTATTCCTTTTTCTGGCCTTGATCCTCTGCTTCAAAGTAACCAGAGCTGTATTTTGCCTTTCTCCTTTATCCCTCCCTCCTATTCGCTTCTCTGCTTTCTTTCCCACTCAAAACGCAT
The DNA here is from genome assembly GCF_003368295.1 of Carassius auratus. Classification (NCBI taxonomy): domain Eukaryota; kingdom Metazoa; phylum Chordata; class Actinopteri; order Cypriniformes; family Cyprinidae; genus Carassius; species Carassius auratus. The sequence continues at coordinate 30,821 of NW_020528418.1, forward strand.
GGTTTAATTTCACAGGAACTCTGTGCTAGATTGCAATCACAGGAGATCGGCACTCTGTTATGGTCTCTACGGCTATTACAGAAGCAATCTCTCGTTCTCATTCTCCCTCGCTCTCTTTTAAAATATTGCTGTGCATAAGTGTAACCTGAGGGGACTGGATATAATGTGTTAAATAGGGTAGCTCTGACTGGCCCTTGTCTGTAATCTCCTCTCTTGCATTCTCTCTCTGCTCTTTTCAGCTGGGGCCTTTGAGAGGCACTCAAAAGAAAGGTCCATTTCTAGTGACACTTAAAACTTCGCCAGTCAGGAGGGAACATTGACCAGCTCATCTGGGAGGCCTTTCGGGATGGTATTAGTGGTGTGTAAAACACCACATCAACAATGCCAGCGCAGAGGAGGGGAAAGAGTTTTCATGAGACAAAAGAGCTGTGGACACAGTTTCAAAGATGGAGTGATCTTCTTTCCTCGCTTCTTTTCCACAAACAGAAATTCAGAGCGATAAGTCTCCTCCGGTTCCATCTGCAGCTCCTGTCTGCAATCTGCTAAGCGCAGGTCTTTACACGGCACTGTTCACAAGAGGAATGAATGGGGAGGTGGAACAGCTACACCTTTTGTTGCCTCTGGAGAGACCATAAACCACTCAGCTCAGTTTTTAAACCAAAAAATTGTTAAGTTAGCATACACTGTAGCCACTATAGACATGACCAGCATTTTCAACATTTCTTTTAAATATTTTATGATGTTATATTATCACCAAATGTTGGATTCAATATTTTTGTCAACCTGTTTTTTTTTTCAATCAGTCCAGGTTTTGCATATGTTTTTTGGAATAGCTTGGTCATAAGCCTCATTGACCTAAGCTTATGCACCTTATTTTCTGAATGGAAAAAAAGCTATTATTAATGAGGCCTATGACTAATTTCAGTAAATTTCAGACCAATTTCAATTCCAATCCTTTCTGTGTCAAAATGACTGGAACACAGTATGAAGGTTAAAGAATCATGTCTTAAAGTTACAATTCAATAAGAAATTTGAATTCTGTCAATTTTAAAAGAACATTGGACCCCTCTTTTGTATTCTGCAGAAGAAAGATGACATAAGGGAAAGTAAACAATGGCAGAATTTCAACTATCCTACCTAATTTTAAATACCCTATCCTAAATTGTTGCATTTGGTTTCATCCTTGCTCAGATTGTATATGGGCAATACAATTTAGAGTCTAGCCTGCAATATTTCCTAACCTTGTTTCCCCTACTTCCCCTCATCATACCCCAACTACTGTATTAAGTGGAAAAAGAGGCAAAAATCAAATTGATTTACTTGTATAGGTTTTTGCGTGCATTATTAAATAGCCAAAGATGTCAACAAAACAGGTGAACCTTGAGCGGCGCACACACAAAACTCGAAAGGCAAAACTCCAGATAATCTTCCATCTCTCGCTCCCTGTTTTCAGGCAGCGGTACAAGACTTTTCGCTGCTGAGACTTATCTGTGTGAGACCGCTCAACGCAGCCTATGACAGCTTCTCTAATCTCCCTCCTCCCCAAACACAGCACGCTGACAGCCGCTCTCTCTTCCTTCCTCAGATTCCCTACCATACATATATTAATCTGTCATTCACACAGCACATAACAGTAGGGGGAAGCTGTACACGGCCTGCAGTAACACACACTATATGTGATGTGCAACACTAATTCACACACTGATATTACGAGTAAACTTTCAACACACTCGTTCAGTGATGTTTTTAAAAATATACTGACAGCTGGACGTGTGATAAGAATGGAGAACGTCAGGTAACACGAATGTGAGGGGGAGACGGGAGTGCGAGACATCCATCAGATCCACCGAGACATTAGGACTTTTAAAAGCAGCCTATTCAGACAAAATTATCTTCGGCTTCCGCGCTTTGTGATATGAATTTCACATCGTGTATGGTTTCACACAGGTCCAGGAAACACAGGCACTCGGCTTACCCAGCGGAAAAAAGAGAGGGCGAGTGTGTAACCGAAGTATTATCAGTTCATCTAGATACTATCTCCCTCAGTCAAAAGCCGGTTTTAGAGCAGGCAAATGGTATGCGCACTACAATGTTCAACATTATCTCCATCTGGAAACCCGTAATGACACGGGCCAGAGTAGAGCCAGTTGGCTGATAAGCCCCAGTGCTGGTCTAGCCGCTCGCTTAAAACAAACTGGACAGGAAATTGGTTTATCCCTCCTGTCTCAAATGCTCTGGTTACACCCTAATATGTTTTTCGCCTGTCTTTCACTCTAAATGATTTCAGCGGGAAGGAAAGGAGAGAAAAGCAGAGGGCCCTTTTGGTCCAAATTACAGGCATGACTGAGAGCACGGGTCACTGTGCCAAGAGTCATTTCAGAGCAGTCAGTCACTCTGTGCGCTGTAGTCAAACAAAAGAGCCATAAAAATCAGCAGAAACACCAATGCATGCATGAATGCAAAGAAAAATAATAGTGGTTAAACACATTCAGGATCCATTCATTTAAATAAACCTGTGCCATATGGATATTATTTAGTTAGCTATAGCTTGAAAGTAATAACGCACATGGGAAACACATAAGCGTCTTTATGAGAACATTATGTCATAATGTGCACCATGTTAAAAATCGAATTCTTCCTCAGTATCATAAAGGTGTAATTGCTCGGTGCTAAAAAGAGCGGAACGGTACACTGATCTGGTTGGTGGGCATTTTGGTTCAGGCTTTATGAATATCCCCTATTAATACCCCTGCCTAATGGTGGCTCAAATTGGCTTGGAAAAAATGTGATGCTCCTGGCTGTTTGAGATTGATACATGTGAATCAGAGACCACCTTGTTGCATGCCAGTTCATTATTGTGGTATTGTTAATTATCAAATTTAAGTGTCAAAAAGTAAAGTCATTTATGTGTATACATATGATATTACAACCCCACCCCCACCCCCACATTTAATCAGATCTTCATGAAAACTTTTGTTAATAATAATAACCTACTGTACCATTCAAATGTTTGGGGTCAGTAAGATAGGTAAGTTTTAAGACACTTTCAAATTTGGTAATAAGAAGAAATGTTTCTAAAGCACCAAATCAGAATTAGAATGATTTTGCAATCACAGGTAATAATTACATTTTTAAATATATTCAAATAGAATTGTAATAACATTTAACAATATTCATTTTTGTTTTTTGATTGGTTTGGATGATTAGTAGGTAGAGGTTTGCCTATATTATACCTAATTTTGAAGTATCGCAACAAGCATGAGACAGAGAGGAGAGAAAGAAAGCAGAATAAAGGGATTATGAGAGACAGACAGAAAGACACGGGGGAGGGCGAGCGAGACAGAGAAACGTCCCGCTGCGGTTTAAGGTGAATCACGGCAGGAAATAACCACGGCATCAAAATCTGTCTGACCTGCCACAGATCGCTGGGGCCCAGAGCGCTCTGGATGGCAGCAGAAACACTAGGCCTCTCAAACGCTCTGTCAAGACCTCTCTGTCAGTCCCAGCATGCAGGAAAACGACTCGGCCCCTCCCTCGGCCTGCCTTGGCAGACTCACTCCAGGCTTCATTGGGCTGAAATGCTACAAAGTGGGCGTCTGATGACCGGCTCTCTGGGGATAAGAGATGGCCTTGAGACTTCAAACGCCAGCAGGCTGACAGGCAGCAAGGGAGGTCTCTCTCAACCCCCATTCCTCCTCTCCAGCTCTCTAACTGCATCTCACCCCACCGACCCTGGAGGGGTTTCTAATTGCGTTTCACAGGGAGAGCTGAGCTAAATAAGGTCCTTGTTCTCTCTCTGGCTGCCACCCTGCTGGGGCAAAGAGATGGAGAGATGGAGAGGAGGATGGGAGGAGGTGTGCCTCCCCAGTGGGACAGAAAGCTTTAACATGTCAGAAATCTTGTGGGAGAGAAAGACGGAGAGCTTCGATTTCCCTGCAGGTAACAGTAGAACGCTGCAGAGCGAAGGAGAGAAATGACGGGGGAGACTGAACAAAGAGGGTGTGATGGAAGAATGGAATCATCTCTAAAGCGCTCTTAACCCTTTGGCTGACATGAGCGCTTGCATGCTTGTGTGCGTGCGTGTGTGTGTGTGTGTGTGTGTAATGCAACGAGGCGATGAAGATGAAAGTGAAGGCTATGGCACATGAGGATCTACTTTGAAGCTGTCTGGATTTAAATATTTCATGTTCGTTTCTGGCCCCTCCCCCCGAGAGCACCCCGCCATGTTTGTGGCACCGTGGCCTTTCATTATCTCCCCTTTTAAAGTGGGCCGGTGGTGGCAAATCACAGTCCTCGTCTGCAATCTGCTCTAGACTTATCTGTGACAGCATCTCATTAACCGCACAGGCAATTAAAACAATTACTGATAAGAGAGGTGTATCAGAGCCCGCAAACTCACAACAGACACGAGATGTCTGCTCTGATTAACATGTGTC
>NW_020528420.1:0-21107 GCF_003368295.1 Carassius auratus
TTTCTCTCCTGCAGGACAAAAGCAACACATGCAAAGCCTGGCGAGTGGAGGAGGGCCGTCCGAGCGAGTCGTGGTCATTCGGAATGCGCGCTGCTTTAGAACGGAAAAACAAAAGATAATTTTTTCCACAAACAAATAAATCCTGCAAGGAAGCGACGCTGCTCCTCTCCGCGAGTCCGTGCTTCAGGATCCCGGAGCGAACGGGGACCGGGCGCATTGATACATTACTGCCGCAGTGCCGCTTTACAGGCGATCCGCTTCCTCAGCGCATATAGTGCTGCGCTCTCTATAGAGAAGGCTCGGTTTAAATGCATAAGATATTCCATTTAGTTACCATATCTTATAAAACACTCTGAATGTAATTTAATGTGTCATACGTTTCCATTACACTGTCATCTGCGCTGATTAACAAAATAACGAATACCACTGTATCATGATACTGATTAGCCTACTTGATTGATGCCTTCAATGAAGGTTCGAATTAGGGTTTGACTGCTTCTATTTAAAGGCTTAAATGTCACAGAAATATGTCTTAAGACGTTTTTTTATTCACTATTAATTCTACACATAATATAAAGTACTTAAGTAGTGTTTTAAAACGTTTAATAGACCACAAAAATTCGACTGTATGAGAGTAGGCTACTTTTCAGCTATTTACCTGGGGTGGTAACCAAGTGATGTGCTTTAATTCCGTTTTCATACATTAAAATCGACGTACGGTCATAACTAGATACTCTTTAGATTTATTTATTACAAGAATATCATTTTTAAAAGACTATTTGTTGTTTGTTTAAATGTTAACGTCATACTTGTCTGTTTCATTTAACAGTTGTTTATATCTTACCTGTGGTTAGCATGGGTTAAACTGTGTGGGTTAAACCACCTTAAACTGTGTTCTTCCAAAACTACAGAATAATATTAAATAGGCCTATGGACCTATGCAGACAAGAAAATAATTTGAAATATTAAAAAATCTTGCAGCCTATTTGTAGTTTATAAGACCTATTTTCCCTTTAGCTTCTTCCATCTGTCCAACCACATTGTGTTGATTCAGGCCTTATCAGCGCCAATGAATCAGTGAAAACAATCCTGAATTTAGCGTCTAAACTCACTTGCTGCTAATCAGACTTAGTAATTGCACAGGCTGTTAAATCTTCATCTGGAATCACATGGTTTTAAACCAAAACATCCAGCTAAAAAGCAGCACAAGTTTCTCGCATGATGCATATCAAGGTGTTTTTATGATAGTATGAAATACATAAAACAAGTCACTGCATAATCAAACACTCGTTCCCTTTAAACATTTGCAATGCCTTCAGGCTGTGCATGACTTTCTATGCCTCTGTAACATACAGCTATTAGGCAATTAGCAACTGCCATTATGCAAAATGTACAATCAATTAAGTCTTCAAACACACCATTTACACTTACACATTTTGAATGAATCAGATGTTGTTTATCATTCGTTTATACTATTTGTTTTGCTCTTGTTATGTAACATAAAAGGGTTTTCCCTTTAGGCTAACCCTGGGGTGACCTAATGTAACCCTGCTATCAAACCGCATTGAAACCAGATCCTAACTTTACCTATTCAAAAAAAATTTGTGGTCAAGAGAGGCACAGCAGATAAACTGTGGCAGATACAGAGGCAGACCTTGGAGACAGCAGTTTTGATCTGTGATTTAGTCAGGTTTCTGCTGGTTTCAAAAAGGTACATTAAGACCATTTTAAAACCATGTAAAGAAAATTTAAGAAATAAATTGTGAACATCAAAGTTGTCTGAAAATAAATTTTTGGATAGTGCCCATTAAGGTGTATTAGCAACACTTCAAAGTTTGAGAAAACAACATCCTACCAATCTCCATTTTTAATTCATTCATAACACTACAAAATGGAAAGAACTCTTACTGTAGTCCTTTTTTTTTGTCTAATTTTTTCAGTTCAAAAACATTCGTAAATCAAGATAAATTAATTTAGAAGAAAAATTACATAAGATAATAAGTCTGGTTTTCTCTTAAATTAATCTAAATGAAATCAGTTTATGATTAAAATGAGAGCAAATATGTGCAAGTGGGCTCAGAAAAAAAATCTCTTTTTCAAAGGCAAAACAGATATTTATTATTCCCCCTCAATTTTTATTCAATTTCTCAGAAAACAGTCCTTATATTCTTCATTTGGCATTTTAATATTTGTTTATATTTGTAATGGAAAGAAAATCACTCAGGAAGATAATCATTTTTTGCAACATTTAATGCTAGGACTGTATGAATTTAAGACGTAAGGCCTTCAGTTGTGTTGTTTTAGAGCAAATTAAGATTTTCTTAAGACCCGCAGAAACCCTGTTTACAAACACAGTATATAATTCTGTGTCTGCCAGGAGCTATTCAGCTTAGCATGAGCGATATCACCCACTTGATGTGTTTAATCCATCTCACACTCACCCCCCTTTTACGCATCCTGATAGAAAACACACAACAATTTATTCACGCCTCATTAAAAAGAACACAATGCAATGCTTCAAGCAAGTATGACTCTGCAACACTTTCCACCATGTAAACTGTCAAGCATCAAGATATGGATTTTCTGCTAGAGGTCCTGCAGTCCTGGGAATTTATTCAGCTAATACGGTGTGTTCTAAAGAGTGGGACGATACAATACCGGCTATATTTATATTGCATATAGATCTATGATTCTCTTCTGCCAGTGATTAATAGACCAATACACAAGCATAATAATGGGACTGTATCAATTAAAGAAGAAAGGAAATAAAAATTCCTTCTTAAAATCACAACATTCCACATCTCTATAAAATAGATTTTTAAAGCAACAACTGTCTCAGAGCATAACACGCATTACTTAATTCATTTTCGTGCAATCAGGCCAATATTGTCCTCACCCCATCATTACCCAAATGCCTCATTTGCACTTTCATTAGCTATAAAGATTTTTCATTCTTTCTGGCACCCGATCGAGAGTCACTGTAACGATTTGCATGCTGTGTATCCATAGTGTTTTATCGATGTTGTCTGAAATAACAGAGCGAGCTCTTCTATCTGCTCCCCCGGAGAGAAAGGATGTAACAGCTGTCTCCTTGACACCAGATGGGCGGGACTGATTTTGTCATCCGTTTGTGAGCTTTTAATTACTCAGTAAAACACTCTAAATAGGCTCATGAAAAAAAAGCTGATGATGAAAGGAAACCATATCTGAAATCTTCTGATATTCATCAATTTCGAATGGTTTAAAATTTGGATTCCATCAGCATAACAGATGTAGACTGGCATCCCTATTTTCAGTAAAAGTAATTATTGTATAAAAAGTCATGATTTTACAATATTTTATACTCTTTTATGATCAAATATTGTATAATTGCATGTATTGCATATAGCACATTCAGATCAATGTCAAATGTTTTCTTCTTTTTCATTGTCATATTGCAAAAACATAGGCTTATCTTCATGAACTGATAAGACACTCGGAAGACACACAACTGTCAACTTTACAGAATTAACTATTAAAAGAAGAAATGTACTCACCCACAGACCATCCAAGATATAGATGAGTATGTCTCGCCATTGGAAAAGATTTGGATAAATTCTGCATTACTGTACATCACTTCCACCTCAATGGATCCAAAGTAGTGAATGGGTGCCGTCAGAATGAGAGTCCAAACAGCTGATAAAAACTTCATAATAATTTACAAGTATTCCACACGAATCAGAAGAAAAATATGCACAGATCACTGCTTCACAAGACGTTACAGCAATTGATCTACTGGAGGATTGGATTCCGTGTGGATTATTGTGATATTTTTATCAGCTGTTCGGACTCTCATTCTGACGGCACCCATTCACTGCAGAGGGTCCACTGGTGAGCAAGTGCTGTGATGCTACATTTCTCCAAATCTGTTTCGATGAGGGGGAAAAAGCATCTACATCTTGCCTGGCCTTAGAGTAATTTCCATTTTTGGGTAAACTATTCTTTTAAACATGGTCTTATAGCAAAATTACTAAAACAGAAGCAACTGAAAGACCTGGAGTTCTGTTCAGGAAAGACTGTTAAAATGGAATAAAACTGAAACCACAACCATAAGATAGAGTAAACCGAGCAAATGTCCATCCTCTAGAGGAAAAAAAAAACCTACTCAAGCAGCTGCAGCTAAATAAAAATCCTCAAGAATCATTGATTCTACTGCAGTCCCTCGGCTCAGAATCTTCCAGACACCTATCAAACACACTGACAGTGCAGATGAAGTCTCTACAGCCCAGAGGAAAACATCACATTGCAGACAATTAAAGGTTTACCACACACACACACACACAACATCACCATTCAAAAGCTTTTTCAAACACCCAACTGATGTAAAACCTTATTATCCACAAAACAAAAAAAAAAACAAATGAAAATTCTGCCATCATGTCATTTCAATCCCAAACTACCCCTTTAAAATCTGTCATTATGGTTTAAATGTCACTCATTGCTCTTGTTCCGATCTCTGCCTGCGCTGACAGTCACACTGTAACACATGGACCTCTGCCAGCATATTATTACCAACTTTAACAGCCATCTGTGTCTCTGACTCAGGAGATGAGATTTTGATAACTCCCCTGTCATTCCTTGTCATTCTCTCCACCGTGACAAATACATGTATATATGTGCTGTATGTAGAGACATAGAGATAAAAACTATCATTATAACATTCATTTCAACAAAGCAATATTTATTCATACAGTTTTCAAAAACAGTTTTCAGAGTGCCGACAACAAATCGCTTTTTATGTGGATCACACCGCGCTAAAGTGTGTTTACCAAAGTGACATGTGGCACAAAGGTGTAAAATCTCTCAAAACCAAACGTGTTTATATGAGATCAAAGATTTAAGTGACTAAAACAAGACTGTAAGAGTACTTGCCTCATATAAACATATTAGATTTTTGGTCTGCATGTTCTTCATGTGAATAAGCACAATCCATCACCACTTCATCTAACGTGTCTTGTCTGTATATTCTGTGGAATACCAGCACACATGTACAGATACAGAAACAAGTATGAGTGAAGGAAATATATATATATATTACATATGCAAGCTGAACATGATTTGTTGCCATTATTGCAAAATGCCATGACAAATTATTCTAAAAAAAATGCTTGCTTGCTCATGCACTACTCGTCAAACCTATGTGGTTGTCAGGACTTTGGATGGATGGATGGATGGATGGGTGGATGGATGGATGGACGGACGGACGGATGGACTGTGCACACTTTGAAAACAACATATCTTCAAATTTATAAAATATCTGTACATTTATTTAAACATTTTTCTTTTATTACTGTTATATTCCATCCCTACTGTTTTATTCCTATGTATGTCTGCACTATGTCTGTACTTTTTTTCTGCACTGGAAGCTGCTGTTGTCAAGTCAGTTTCCTTGTGTGTGTAAACATACTTGGTAATAAAGCTCTTCTGATTCTGATTCTGAATAGATGAAAAGAATAGATAGACCAGAATGACTGACAGCATGATGGACTGATGGATGATGAATAGGATGATAAATAGAGAAAGAACAGAAATAAAGGACAGATGGATGGACGAATGGACAGACGAGCGAGTTGATAGACATAGAAAAGATGGATGGATAATAGATGAACAGATGAATAGACAGAACAGCAACTGACACAATAATGGATTGATGGATAGATGAGAAAGAAGAGAACAATGGGTTGATGGGCAGGTTAATAGATACAGTATTAAATAGATGAAGAAATTAATAGATTGACACATCGATGGACGGATAAAGCGTTTGATCAAATTCAATGATAAATTGTTAGAGCTATTGATAGAACAGCTGACAGAATAATAGATAGAACAACAGAAAGAATGAAAGTATGACCAACTTCCTGTGATACCAACTACTAGTCAACTCATCACGGGTAAAAAATCTATAGCTACATCTTTGACGCCAATAGTTAGTTTGCATCTGGCTTCATTAAATCAGCGCTGACCTCCAACAAGACTTCTTGTCTAGAAATTTGAGCTGCCGGGTGATCTATAAAAGCCGGCATTTGTTTCACTAAGTAAAAGACGAAAAGTTAAATGGGTAAAACAGCTTCCCAAAAACGGTGTCAAGGGGTGAACGCGAAACATTCGGTGACCCTACTGCGAGCCTGTCATTCAGCGAATCAACACTGCTCCATTACCTCCTGCACCCTCCTGTCAAGATTACAAAAAAGCTTTTACTTCAAATGCATGTTTAAGAGTCCTCCTCACAGGGCTTTGGGAGGGTGAAGTGGGGAGGGGAAGGAGAGCAGAGGATGGATTGTGGAAGTACAAGTGCTATGTTTTTCTTTTGCCGTTTTCCAGCATGGCAGGAAGTTCGCATCACTCTGCTTCCTGTCGTACATGCTGCACTGGATCTGCTGAATGTCCAATAACAGAAGGGCCATTAGCTCAAAGCATGTGTCGGGGGGCCGTGTGCACGCAGGCGAGCTGAAAGAGACACAGATGAGCCTCCGAAAACTATTCCTCTTCCCTGGAACCGGGATATTCAGCCATCTGAATACACATTTACAGAGAGATATGTAAATACGCCCTATTCTCTCAGCCCCCATCTTGATAGCACGCACACACACGTACCCGAAGCAGGCTAATTGTTCCTTTAAAGAGGCAAAATGAGAACAGTATCTCATTGTGCAGGCAGAAGATGGAGAGGGAAACGCAGAGTGAGAGAGAGAGAGAAGTAGAGGGACCTCTCCGGAATAGGAGGCAGGGATATTTTCCAATTATTCAGTCTTTCTCTGCTATCCCAAAGGGCAAGCTCTGGAGCACGAGAGAGGCGAAGAGAAAGTCACACTCGTTTATTAGTATTAGGGGCCTCTTCTGTTTTTCCTCCCAGGCCTGTGGTCCCTACACACAGTGGCAGAACACACACATGCACACACACAGGGAAAAAGTGCAGGGTGGCAAAGGGAAATGGAAAGACATTAGGGGAAATTAGGAAAACCACAGAGGTACACTGGCCCCCAAAAAGTACTTGGATACTTAAGTTATACTCAAAATATATGAACTTCTTCAAGCAATAAAATCAGATAAAGACGCTCATATTTTGAAGAAAGATAAGTAAACTAATAACAGAAGTACACTTAACTGTAATTTCCTTCAGCTTTTGGATATACTATTTATTATTTTATCTTATTTTCTATTACTATTATTATACTAATGATAATAAAATATCCTATATTTTTATAAAAATAAATAAATAAACAGTAATAGAAAAACTCAGACATCCTTAGATAATAGAGGTACTCTATACATTTACTCATTTAGCCGATGCTTTTATCCAAAGGGACTTACAATTGCTATATATGTCAGAGGTCGCACGCCTCTGGAGCAACTAGGGGTTAAGTGTCTTGCTCAGGGACACATTGGTGTCTCACAGTGGATTTGAACCCAGGTCTCTGACACCAAAGGCATGTGTCTTATCCACTGCGCCAACACCACCCTTTTTCCTTGAACTTTTTCCTTTTCCAAACTGTAAGAAAATTATTATTTTTATATTTATATATATATATATATATATATATATATATATATATATATATATATATATATATGTGTGTGTGTGTGTGTGTGTGTGTGTGTGTGTGTGTGTGTGTACTGTATATGTAATAATAATAATAATAATATTGAATATTATAATTAATAACAATTTACATATGTAATAATATTTTTTATATTATTAATATTATCAATTTTAAATATATTATTATTTTTAATAACTTGTTTATTTTTAATAACAACAACAGAAACAATAGTATGATTATAAATAACAATGTGTTCAACATTTAGACAATGACACAAGCTGGTAAAAAGTCATCACAGAAAGAGCTCGGGATTATTTGCAGATGTCACTTGGTTTGATCATATTTATTCACTGAAATTAATCTGTAAGCATGGTGCAAGTTTCCAAGTATTTTTTGGGAGCCACTGTATATGTAGAGAGTGGTACAGTTAAAGAATCTCAATACAGTGCTAAAACATGATAATAACCTCACACTCAAAGCTACAGCAATTTCATTTGTGATTTGGCAACATGTGACTCCCTTATTACTGAGTAGCATTAACACTCATGCTAGCAGCCGGCTGCTTGAATACTGAAGACACACTGTTCACATTCAGATTAGCCAACACTATAAGTATACAACATGCCATCGACATACACAGTATGTTTTTACCACCCATAGAACCATTCATGCTGTTATCCTTATTAGTTTTGTGCCTCTTGGAAAGCTGTTGCATTCAGAGGTGCTTTCAATGTGCCCAATAATAAGCATTTATAAATGACAGGCATGAATTCGAATTAATCCTTCACACATGAAAGAAAACGAAAATGATTACCTACAACTAAATGCTAAATGCTTTAGAATATTAAAACGTATTATAAAAATGGATAGTGCTTGTAAATACAGCACTACTGCCATGCCAGTATACACAATAGAGGAACCACCGTGACGTAAACTGTATGTTAATGTCACAATTATATAGGATATGTTAGAGAAAGGCTCTCAGAGAGCTGGTTTGGGGCCTGCACAGACTCATCTGACTGTAGCCAGTGCCATCTCTAGCATTGCATGTTGGCAGGACTGTGATGTAGGTTATTACATTACCTCAATGACTGCAGCGGCTGCTGTACAGAGATGAAGCCATACATCAAACCTCCACACATCTCACCAGACCTGCAGCTCACGGACCACTTCCTTGATTTTCAGCAGTCGGCCTGTCTATCTGTTCATCCATTCATTCATCAGTCTGTCCAGTCGTACATCCATTCAAATAATCCTTCTGAAAAAGAGAACTCGAATCTTTGGGTAGACGTTTAAAAGATTGTTCATATTTTTCCTTTAAGAAAATATATACATAATCAAAAAAGATGGCAATACACTTTTTTGTGTGTGATGCATTAAATCACAGGGTTTCAATGACGAATCAAACATCAATTGACATCAAATCAGTTTACATTTTTTTAAGTAGAAACTGAACTCGCTTCACTGAAAACTAACCAAGTGTAAATGACACACAATTGAGTTTTCTGAGTTTCATGTTCCTTCCTGAAACAAACATTCAATGTGTGCTGGACAAAGATGGCATTCAGTTATTTCTTCATTTCCTCATGTCTCACGGCAGACAATAAGATGTTTTATTTTATCATACCTCATCTATAAATAGAGACAGTAAAGGAAACGGTGATAGGAGAGAAGAATAAACAAAGCACCTCGTAGAGAAGAGGTGACATCCTGATACAAGACTCATTTCTGCAGGTAAATAATTTTCCAGAGAAAAATGTGTGTCGCTGTCATTGGCTTGTCAGGCCTATTGTCCTTGAGTAATGATGCTGCCTGCTAGCATGTCTGAGGGGGAAAAACACCCGTATCATGACGAGAAACAAATCGCACGGTCGTCCGAATGAATTCAGTGGACGGAAATCAAAGGTTTCCTCCCCTAAACCTTTGGCTGAGCTGCGGCTGTGAATTGCTTTGATACACGCCGTAAGTCCATGAGTGGGATGGGTTTTTGCATCCGGAAAAGAAAGACCCGGCACATTTCTGCAGTAGTTTCCACCCGAGAGATTGCACTCTGTGTGTGTGTGCTGAGGAGGAGTTCAGGAAGAGTCGGAGAATTACAGGCTATCATAGCCAAGTGGGTGTCAAATTATCCTTTCAGCGCATTTACACCATCACATGTTCCTCTGTGTGAGTGTGTGAGAGTGTGTGTGGCCCCTAACCCAGCTGCGTCTCCACAGTAATGAGCTCACTCAAGATGGAGAGAGGGTGTGAGAGAACGACAAAATCTGTGTATGTGTGTGTGTGGGAGAAGAGTGAGAAGAATGATAGCACAACACCAGCAGGTCAGTAAGCACCAGCTATGAACATATATTTTAATGGGCAACTTGCTACTCTGACAAGTGACTATACTTTATATGTACTCAATTATTTTATTTTATTAAATTGTATATATATATATATATATATATATATATATATATATATATATATATATATACACACAGTTCTATAATTCATTTTTAAATAATAATAGTTTCTGAAAAATCATTGTTAATTCCCTTTATTATCTACTTCAGTACAATATACACATTGGAAACACTGTAAATGCAGATTAAATTGCCAATTTATTACATTGACAAGTAATCATTGTGCAAAAATAATTGTATTTAAATGTATACATTTATGGATTAATGTTTTTTTGGTGATTTTTTACAATTTAAATAAAAAAACGTATTTCACATAAAAAACTTTAAATAAATAAATAATAAAATAAAACTTTTAAAATGTATAATGTTTCTTATTCTAATATACTTTAAAATATCATTTATTTCTGTGACACAGCACTGAATTTTCATTAACCATTTTTCCAGTCTTAAGTAGTGGTCGACCAATACAATATATATATATATTTTTTTTGACAGCCGTTGCTGATACTGTTACCACTACTTCAACCGATGCCAATGCCAAAACCGATGCCAATACCGATACCTTGGAGGGCAGGGTGGCCAATGGCCTATATAAAGCTGATCATTAATTTAAATGAATATTTAAGGAATTTAAAAAGGAAATAAAAATACTTATACTTATTTTATACTTAAGTATTTGTGTGCATTGGCAAATTTATTCATTAATTTTTTTCAGATAAAGCCAAGGTGATTAGATTCAGGCAGCACACAGTGAAAATGACATGAATATGGCAGAGGGCAAATGGATAAAGCACAGCATAATTTGAAACCATTTTTCGATCATGCATCTCCAGTGAAGTTGAACTCTCCTCCTTTCAGCACTCAATTCACACAGACAAACCAACATGCAGAAAACATGCAACCATGTAAAACAAGGTTTGTTACACGAAATGTTCATTAGTTATTCAAAGATTTGTTTTAATTATAATAATTTGTATTTGCTGAATCCTGACAACAAATGAGAAAGTATTATAATGTTTGCTTTTCTCTTACTAATAATATAAAAGCAATCATTATAATATTTTTTTATACATTTTAATTCCTTTAAAGGGTTAGCTCACCCAAAAAGGAAAATTATGTCATTAATGACTCCAAACCCGTAAGACCTCCATTCATCTTTGAAACACAGTTTAAGATATTTTAGATTAAGTCAGAGATTTTTCTGTCCCTCCATTGAAACTTTGTGTGCGGTATACTGTTCATAACCAGAAAGGTAATAAAAAAATCTTCAAAGTAGTAATCCATGTGACATCAGAGGGAAGCATCGAAAATGCATTTTGGTCCAAAAATAGCAAAAAACTACGACTTTATTCAGCATTGTCTTCTCTTCCGGGTCTGTTGTGAGAGCGTTGACTACAATGTAGTGATATCCGGTTCGTGAACGAAACACTCGATGTAACACGTTCTTCTTGAACCAGTTCACCAAATTTAACTTAATCGTTTGAAATGTTTTGTGTCTCCAATAACCATTAATCCACAAATTACTTAAGCTGTTAACCCTCTGAAGTCAATTAACGCGTATACGCGTTATTAGGAATTTTCTCCTGATAACCCCAAAAAGAACTTAAATTACACTTTCAGTTTTGATCGTACACAGGAAGCCACAGGAATTACACCAGCTGTTTGTTAGGATAGGACAAAATTTGACCGAGATACATCTATTTGAACATCTGGAATCTGAGGGTGCAAAAAATTTAAATACTGAGAAAATCGCCTTTAAATTTGTTCTAATAAAATTCTTAGCAATGCAGATTACTAATCAATTTTTTGGAAACTTGCAAAAAATGAAGGATAGGAAACTTGCAAAATATCTAAATGGAACATGATCTTTACTTAATATCCTAATGATTTTTGGCATAAAAGAAAAATCAATAATTTTAAACCATACAATGTACAGTACTTTTGGCTATCGCTACAAATATACCCCAGCAACTTAAGACTTAAAGGTTTTACGGTCCAGGTTCACATATGCACACACACACACACACACACACACACACACACACACACACACACACACACACACACACACACACACACACACACACACACACACACACACACACACACATATATATATATATATATATATATATATATATATATATATATATATATATATATATATATACACACACTTTGGCAATACTGTAAATAGCAATGCTGATATTTATGCTAATAAAGCTATGTTGACTGTACAGTATGTGTGTGTATTGGAGAGAGAAAAAGTGAGAGGATTACACTTGACTGTGACCACATTAACATCTCTGTGTTCACTGTTGGCTTCCCTTGCATCATGCATCAGGGCCCTGTGTGTGAGCATCTCCTATAACCCTGTTCAACAAACAGAGTATGTGTTACTGTTGAGGAAAGATGAATTCAATAAAGAATTTTCTATTAGAACAAAGAAACAGAGAGAATAAAAAATGTCTGTAAAACAATACAACATGAAGGTGTATAGAACAACTACAACTGTATGATGACATTTTGACAATAAGAAGTGAAACCTACATTAAATGTGTTCTGTGGTCTTAGATTAACATCTGTAAATCTTGTGGATAAAATAGACTTAAACCTGTGTTGGATATGATATCATTGGATTCTGAATAACATCAGTGGCTCGGCAACAAAACACAAAACACTATGCAAATGCCATTGCCATTAAAACAATGTCTGTGCAAACATATGCAAAGACATTTGCCTTTTATGGGTCATTTCCCCCCATTGGTTTCAGTAAAACTACAAGTAGTTTATTCAGCATTGATTATTGAAGTCACTTTAATCATATCTAATGATTTTCTGTTTATAACTACACAACATAACCATTGTCAGTTTCATATGGTTTTACCTACAGGGAATTTAAAAATGATTATCCCTTTCTCCACTGCCTTCATTAAAAAAATGGCCAAACTAGCCAACAAGGCTGTTCAATTCATACTGAGGTAATGAACTGAAAAATTGATCCAATTTTCATAATGGTTTTCAATGACCTTACAAAAGAATTTAACTTCTCTGTTATATAGCGTTGTATTAAACAGTTCAGCTTTTAATGCTGAACTTACATGGCCATAAAGAATAATTGAAGATGATGGCCAGACATAAGGGAGAGCAAACTATAAAGTTCAAAAGTGGAAACATATGGCTATCTGAAATTTAATGTGTATTCATAAGATAAATGAAGCAGGGTGTTAAAGCAGGACCGTGGCCTTTAAGGAAAATGGAAGTATACTGCTCGTATAATTTTAAGGATTTGGCATTTAAAATGAGACACTCCACTAGTAGTGTATGTAAGATCAACCTTTTTTGTAGGTAGAACTTTTTTTTAAGTATGGTGGTAATTTTATTTAATATCAAAAGAATGTCCTCAAATATTTTTGTTGTCGCAGCTTATTTTTTATAGCTAGGACTTGTTGCTTTTCTGTTTAAGCAGTGAGATTGGTTTGTAGGCCCAATAAGTTTATTAGTGACTTTATAAACGGCAGAGCGGGGTTTGTTTTATAAAACCTTAAGGTGAGACACTTAACCTTCTGCCAGCATAAAAGGTGCCCTTAAAAAAGAAGGCAGTCACATTTTTGTCGGCTCTCATTTGAAGCATGGGACACATCTGAAGGCTTTTATTGTTATCTTTTAAAAGGCCATTGTCCTCTCTTACCAGGCCTCCATCAGCACTATAAAAATGACAGCAAGTCGACATTACAGAGATTTAGGGCAGAAGCAGCATGCTCGGTTTGCCTTCTCTTCCCCTCTAATGAGTACAGTTTGTAGTCTTAGAGCCTTGGGCAAACGAAGGCTATGATAATGAGAGAAACAGCCGCTGGGGAAATCCCGTCTCGCGCAGTGTCATTCAGGTCTGCCTCGTGCATTTCCCAGCTATGCTCTCTGAGGGCGGACTTCAAATTGCTCTATTTTTTATAGACTCATTGGTGGTGTTTGCTAAGGCAAGAATCATAATTACTAGTTAGGATTTCGAATAAACCACTAAGTGTTAAACTTTAGGGTGTAACTTGTGCCACACTATTTGTTCTATAGGCATGAAGAACACCTCAAATCATACAGTTTATTGAGGAGAAGTGAGCAAGTATTTGCCTGGCAGATGAGAAACAAAGCAAAGCAAAGCAAAGCAAAACAAAGCAAAGCAAAAAAAAGCAAAGCAAAGCTAAACAAAACAAAACAAACAAAGCAAAGCAAAGCTAAACAAAACAAAGCAAAGCAAAGCAAAGCAAAGCAAAGCTAAACAAAACAAAACAAAACAAAACAAAACAAAACAAAACAAAACAAAACATCAAAGCAAAGCAAACAAAATAGCCTACACTTAAATTGGAGAATTCTTACCAAAGAGGATTTTGTGTGTGTGTGTGTGTGTGTGTGTGTGTGTGTGTGTATTCACACTCACAAGCCTGAACACCAAACTCCAGTTACTGTAATCAGCATCCCTCTGTCAAAGTTGCATTCAAGGTGCTCAGAGGTCATGCTCCCTCCAGACAGAAAGATGGTTAAATTGGCTGCCCCTTCACGACGCTCGAGGAATGACATATAATCTCAGCCACCTTGCAGATGCAGGAAGGTTAAAGAAAACATAATGAGTCATAACAGTGGAAACAACTTATAAGATACTGTATATACTGTATATGTTCTCTATATGTTTCTCCTATACATTTAGATTGGTAAGTTAATAAGCATTATAAAAACCAAATGTTCTGTGAGAACAGCTCATTAAAAGTTTACCTAGCTAGTCAATTGCTTGCAAATGCCATGAATTGTAACTATTAAAGTGTTCAGAGGATCATTTTTGCTGCTGTAACTGAAAATAGCTTTTTACTGGGCTTGTGAAAAAGTCTTTGTACATAAAGCAAATACATTTTAGGCACATAAAAATGAATTAAATGGGGAAAAACTTTTTGTGGTTTTATGTTTCAAAGTCTATAGACGGAGTCTTTAACAACACGATAAAATGTCATTTTTATATTTAGAGAATTATGACAGATTTGGCTGGGAATGTTAATCTTACAGGGCTCTTTGCTGAGGAATATTTAGGCCCACCTCTGAGACAGGCACTCATTAGTAAGGACAGTGAAATGAAAGAATAGCACCTCTCTCTATCTCCTCTTCTCTTGCAATGATCATTAGTGAAGTACAAGAGAAGAGGAAAGTGGAATTGGTGCGGAGTCGTGAGTGGAACTGTCACAGCAGTGTCAAAGCAACTCTCTGCTCTGAGACCATCTCCTGCTAAATCAGTAAGAGCGCTGAAAAAAGACCACCAGGACACACACTTGCTCAAAGCATACATTCAATCAAAATTTATGCTGAGTTTTATGTATATAGGTATTCGGTCATACAGTGTACTTTTATAATGCTTTAGGGTGCTTTTTTAAGCTTTACAGCCACTAGTCAACATTCATTTTTATGTTATGGAGGAGAGCAGCTTGAACATTCATCAAAGTATCTTCTTTAGGGTTCTACCAAGGAAAGAAAGGGTTTGGTACAACATGAGGCTGAAACAATGATTGAAATATAGTTTCTGGGTAAACTATCCTGTTATGATGCTGTTGTGAGTGTTTCTCGAGTGGCTGCAACCTTTGACATGCCTTTGGATCAGACAGAGAGAGAGCGCTTTTAACAAAACCAGACAAACACACGACAAAAAGCAACATATTTTTCTGGGCCTTGCAGTGAAAATTAAAATGTTCCTGAAGCCTCATCTCCAAAAAATGTAATACAAATGCTGTCTCAAAATCTCATTTGACATGCGTTTCAATGCAGTTGTACACTGACAAATGGACAAGCCGATCAGATTTGGTGACAGATGGATTTTTCCTCCCCTCGGTAGCTTTGATTTCATTTCACGGTGCTGAATGAAATGTGAGTCAGACGCTTGAACATCATCTATCACAATTCAGTATGTCAACGACGGCCTGACACAAATTCTCATTTGTTTGATGGCCACGAGCAAATGCATTCAATTAGTTGCAATGAATGGTGGGGCTGACTCTGTGCCACTCACACACTGGGCTGTCTGAGCAACAGTCTCTCACAATGGTTATCACAGAACCTTCCTTCCTGGGTTTTTCAAGTCAGGCTTTGAATCAGACATCAGCCTTCTCTTTTGAAATCATCTGAGACATATTCACACAGTTATGCCACTTTTTCAAGCAGTATTTTAGGGGGGAAACATCTTATTCACTTGCCATCTACAATCTACATGGTTTAACCAACAGATGTGCAAAAATTTTACTTTTAGGGGTACAAAAGCTTGTCACTGGGGTAGTACCATCAAAGGGACATCTCTGTACCTTATTTACCCCTAAAAGGTTCAAAGTAGTACCTTAGTTAAGGGTACATATTGCTATCCAAGTAATGCACCTTATGAAGGAAAATAAGGTGAATAATATATATATTATATATATATATAGGTGTTATAATATAACATAACATACATAACAGCATAACAATATAATACATTTATTTATATAATTTATAAAATTTAATCATATAGATATTAAAAAAAATAAAAAGCAGTAGCAAATAGCAAGGCTTCATGAGAAGAATAAAGTATAACATTTAAGACTATTATCAAGCACAATTTATTCATAGTAAATGAACAGCCTATTTTGGTTTCTCACATATGGTTTCTTTTCAACACATATTCCATAGTAAACTCTAGATGACCCAGTAGATACCCCGTGGAACACCGCCATCATATCTATTATTTATGACAATGGTTGTATAAGGATGTTATTGCAGGATTTATGGAATAAACTTTGAGGTAGTATTTAGAGCATATTGTTTAGCTAAGTCTTAGTGTATGAGTGTTAAATCTCATGCTTTCTTTTGTTCTTCATCAGTCCTTCACAGGTATCAGTTCACATCACATTCACTGTGGAATTTGACTTCGAAGCAGTTTAATGGAAATGCTGACCCAAAGCAGTACCCTGAGAGATGAGTAAAACAAAACCTTGTTCCATTTGATGTCAAAGCACAAAGAGAGCAACAGCCTCAATTTTACCCAAAAGCCTTTAACTACAGGACAAAGTGGAAATGTAGTCTCGGGGGCCGGCTGTAATCTTGAAAGAGTGATTAAGAATGTTTTGTGTCGGCGGTACTCGACGGAAAGGTTCCTTGGTGAGCGATGCTTGGCTGGGCTCTACACGGGCCCCTAATCACACTCATCCATCTGGCCTTTCATAATTCCCTGATTTATCACAATATTGCAATAAGGTTCTTAAGCTCTCATTTTCCAGCCAAACCGAGAGCCATAATTTAATTTCTCCTCTGCAAGGAGTTCATTTACAGTGTCTGGGCCGAACGTTTATCCTGTTGACACTAGAGGAGCACAGATATGCTCACCTTGCTCATAGCTTCAGCAGGTGCTGTTACATGCCAGTTCCCATGTTAAATATCTGGATG
Source organism: Carassius auratus (assembly GCF_003368295.1). Taxonomy (NCBI): domain Eukaryota; kingdom Metazoa; phylum Chordata; class Actinopteri; order Cypriniformes; family Cyprinidae; genus Carassius; species Carassius auratus. The sequence continues at coordinate 17,429 of NW_020528420.1, forward strand.
TGAGCAGATTTAACAAAACAAGCAGGATTAAAGCTCATTTCTGACTGAGATGACATGTTGAGATACAAAATGCTGTGACAGGGACAACATATGCCTACATGCATGCATTATTTAATGGCGGCAGAGCACAATCTGCTGTGTTAAGCATCACTGTTATCTAGATCATGTCTTGCAATTCTAAAAACAGTACTTCATTTAAGATTAATCCACATCATTTAAGTAAAAACTAAAAAAATACTTGTACTTGTGCAAATTATGCCTTGGCAACACACATTGGCATATTACCCACAATCCAATATATAAAAAGTGACCATGTGTAATGGCTCTTCTCTCCCTTGGCATCCATTGGTGGGTTTAATCTGGACCTCCAGATAGCCCTCTGTGGAGGATTAAATTTTAACGCTGTGATAATCCCATCCACCAACCCAAAAGCAATCACCTCTAATCTGGTGTCCACACGGTACCCATTGCCACTCTAGCTGTCATTAATGTTTCCTCACTTCAGATTTTGTTTTTCTGTTTTCCAGGAAATCCTGGATAAGCCTCTTGATAAAAAAGACTCAGAGACATGTAAGACTGTGAACGCACACACATAGATTTAAGCCTGTGTGGGAGAAATAAGAGCATATTCTGTGGAAAGATATCCCCTGATATCGCACCTCAATTAGAAAGTAATCTCATCCTATCCTATTACATTTAGATGGTCAGCTTTTTGTGCTGAAATGGATTGTGGGATTGAACAGCATGGTTTATTTTCCTCTATATACACTGTTTGAAAAAGGGTGGCACTTCCAAGCCTACTTTTCAACTCAGGTCAATTATTCGATTAGGAGACAGAGAAAACAGAACATCACTATGAAAGTAAAGAGTGTGTATACGACAGTAAGAAGGGTGAAAGACAAATATGCCAAAATACATTAAGTCTTGTAGTATGGAAATTTATATGGAAGTTTTCACACATACATATACATAAATACACATTTTAGGAAGAAGAAAAACATTACATGTTATGTTATGTTATGTTTTTTACTCACTGCATAAAGTATATACTATCTACTCTGTTTATTTTTACACTATGATTACAGAATGGTGCTAAAATCCAACAGTAAGATTTTTAAAAGCTGCTTACAATCATTTCTCCTCCACACAAACCATGCTGCATTACTATTAACTGGACAGAACTATTCAAATATTCTTGTAATATCCTCAGGAGGTATAATTATTTTCTATTTAGAAAGGACAGTTTGCAATCCAAGAAAAAAATACATCCAAAAACCAATGGTAAAAAAAAAAAAAAAAAACACTTGAAATGACTGACAGAAACAGTTGCTGTTTTGAAATCAACTCTCCAAGGCTTATGAAACTGGAAAATATTTGCTAGAATCATGATGAGAGGCTTTTTCTCAGTTCGCACAGACCCAAGGGATTGACAGTACTCTTAAACTGAGAACATCCTCAATTTGTTGAGATGTCTTAAAGCGGCTTGGGTAGAATGGATGGGATTCAGAATATTAATGCTTAGGGAGGGACCAGCAGCGTTATCCAGTTTGGCTAACAGACATGAGAGGTATCTGTTGCTGATTTAAACAAATATAACTCTTCTCCAACTCGGTCTGTACTATTGGATGTAAAACACCTGTCTGGAAGAGACTGCAGAAAGACCTTATTGTGTACTCCAGTCACGCTAGGAGGGTCATGCTGGGTCAATCGGCTGAGAGATGAGCACTGGAGAGGGTCAAATGAGAGTGGAGTTTTTGGCTAAACCAGGAAGTCCAAGCATCTGTGTCTCGACCTGCAGATTATCACAGGAGAGCCATCAAAGGCCTGTAGCCCAACCCTATGACAGACCCACAAGGAGTATTGATTTCCAAATACAAACAACAAAACACATATACGTTTAAGTAAAAATTTGTGAATCATTTGTAATTATCTGGATTTCAGCAAATCTTTCAAAAACTCAATTACAAACAGCAAACATAGCATTTAGTAGTACCATATATTTGTTGAACAAATTGTTTAAACATAACAATGATAATTACAAAAGGTTCCCATTTTTCCCCCCTAGATTGGGACTATAATGACAAGCATTATCATTAAACACATGCAAGCACAGCAGGAGCAGAATAACCTATTGTATCATGAGAAGTGTATACTATATATTCATGTCTGCTTAAAAATATGAGATGGAACCCTTCATTAAAGTAATTATGTGGTGTCTAATATTCGCTGATTGTTAAAGAGAAGAAAAGGCCCCGGCACTTATGTGGGGTTAATTAAGCTGAAGATAAGCATCGACTGTCAGGTTGTGATTTACACCACACACATATTCACACTTGCACACAAATCTACAGCAGTTAATTAGAGCTCATAAATGCTTCATAAGTCATGGCCGACAGATAACTGATGGGCATTAATGGAGTCCTTAGTGGGGGATTTAACCTTTAGTTGTTTTACACTGGTCAGAACACACACAAAGCGGACGAAGCGGAACGCGGGGGTCAAAGCCTTAATCTATAAAACACAAAGAGAAGCCAATTTAGCAGTGAAAGAGCAGAGCAGAAAGGAGGGATTTGAGCTAAATTGTATCTAAAGGAAGGCTGAGATAATGAAGGGGATAATATTTTCCCTTAAGTGTTATCAACATGATTCTGTAAATATTATTTACCATGACTGGACATGTCTCTCTCTCTCTAAAACACTGTGTCATACATACACAGTCACAACAGACCCAGATATACTGTATGCTGCTGAACGAGTTTGACAAGAAAAATACGTATATATCTGATATGAATGACTCGAGTATTGGTAGAGAAAAAGAGAAAAGGAAGGGAGATGTAAGAGGCAAAATGTCAAAGAAATATAAAAGGGAGGAAGCAGCATATATAGTAATTACTGAAGAACAGAACGGAATAGGATGGAAAGTTATAGAAAGGTATGGATGGATGGATAGTGTAAGACAGAAAAATAAAGGAAGAAAAAAAAATAAAGGAAGGATAAAATGATGGCATAAGGTAGATATAGGGGGAAAGAAGACAAGGAGTAGGGAGGGAAATAATTGAAGGAATAAATGAAAGGAATGAAGGGTAAGAAAGTAAATTATCCATAAAAAGAATAAAAAAGAGATGAGTGTTGAAGGAAGGATGGCAGAATGAAGAAGGAAGGGCTGGAAAGAAGAAAAGGAAGAGGCAAAGAAAAACATGGTAGAAGGGGTGGATGATGGATGATGCATGGATAGAGTAAGAAAGACAGAAAGATAGCATAGAAGGTATTGAAAAGAAAGGAAGAATGTCAATAGTAGGAAGAAGAAAAGTAGTGGGAGGGGGAGGAGAGAGGATGGATGGACAGATTAATAAGTAAGGATAGTGTAATGAAGATGGAAAGAAAGGGGAGGAAGTAAGATGTATGATGTAAGATGTATGGAAGTGAAATGAAGAAATGGAAGATGCAAGAAATGAAGGAATGAAAGAAATAGAAAGGAAAACATTTGACTATTGGTCAAACCATCTTTAGCAAAACACTGTTCGAATCTGTCAATGAAAAAGCAGTTCAGAGTCCAGCAGAAACCCAGTAAGTGTGTGAGAGCAGCACTGCTTCAGTCCTCCATCCTGCAATTACATCTGCTCAATGTGTTCATCTGACGGGTGTGAGTCACATCTGATCCCATTCACACAGACTCGGC
>NW_020528422.1:0-83963 GCF_003368295.1 Carassius auratus
AGCTAGTTCACATTCTCGTCGCCCAGGCACGGCTCAGTGAACGGAGCAACATCGCGGAGGAGGCCTGGAAGGACCAGGCCCCACCCAGAGTCATCTTGATCAGCTTCTCCTCGAGACCCAGAACCAGCGCGAGAAGAGGACGACACAGATCCAGAGCTACAGAAAGGAGTTGAAAGACTTCACAATGCCCTGCAAGATCTTCGCCTCGACACAGATCAAAGAGAACAGCTGGAGAGAGAAGCCAGAAAAGAACTCAAAACTCCAGCAAGGCGACGCTCTCCTAAAAAGAGCAGAGACTGAACTGAAAAAAAAGACTATAAACCTGGGCCTGCAAAACACACTTGCAAGCGGCCCAAGCTAAATTCAACAAGCTCCAGAGAGCTATGAACTTGACACTGTTCACACAGAACTGAGACAATCTCACAGATTACAGAGTGGCTGGATCGGAGAAACGCACACCACAAAATTTCTCCCGGGCCGCCACTCCAACCCTTTCAGCCAAGAACCCAGAGCTGGAAAAGGGGGTGTAACAAGAACCAGCTTACAAAGAACATCTGTCAACAACGGAGGGAAGAGAACCCTTCCAGAGAACGCATGTCACTAAACCCTGCACTGCTCACAGAGAACTTCAACAAGCTAGCCAGAAGCATCTTCTACATTCAATCCAGATCCTGCAGGAGGACATGACGTTCATGCTTCTTTACAAGCCATTGACTTTCATTTGCAAACTGTCGCTAACGTGACAGATGTGAACACATTGTACCTGTTAAAAATCACGGCCAGCCGTGATGTGCATTGCTTTCTGGATCGTCAACCAGAGACTGTCAAAGCGTACTACCAGCAACTGCTACAGACTTTGATTCTTGAATTCTCTGATCCAAACTCAGACCCATGGGCTCCTTATTGCTAGGGACCTCAAACAGGGCCCGATTTGAAAACCCACAGACTTTCTGTAGTCAGCTACGAAACACCTACTTCGGAGCATGCAACGAACCAGGTATGGAACAGGATTTCAACTTAAAAACTCTGTTCCTCCCCAAACCTACATGCCAGTTGGAGTTTTCATCTCAGAGTCCCAGCGTGTCCCCGTAACAGAACTACACAAGAGTTACGGAACTTAGCCCACAAAGCTTGCACCAAGCAAAAGACTATTTGTGAAAAGACTGTGAAAAAACCCCAACGTCTCTGTCTCTGAGCACTGCTTGGAGTTAACCCTAGATGGCGCTCTACAACACCACAGTCACAGACATCTTTACAGAGAGTCAATACCATTCCAAGCCAGCAGAGGGCAACACAGTGCAGCCACGTCTGAGACAGCAGAGATCCTGAGGGTGCTGAAAGTGCTTCTTCACATGAAAACTCACAAGGAAGATGAGCCAAGCACCCAGAACACTGCCCGTCATCTACAGATCACAGAGCTAACTGTCACAGCACAAGGTGACAGCAACACCCAAGCTCCACAGTCAACAGCTGCACACCCTGAACGAGACAGCACAGGTCCTCACATCAGGTACCACAAACACAAGGTACCAGAAAATGCTGTTTTGACTACCTGCCTTCGCAGCGAGCTACAACAAGACCGGTCCTCATCAACCACCGATCGTCCCACCTGCCCTGATGCCAACATCCTGGGCAGCCCTGTCAAAAAGGGGGTGGGTCAAAAAGGAGTCAACAGGGAAGACCTGATCGACACAGGATTAAACCTGACGGTGATCTCATCCTACCTTTCAAAAGACTCCAATTTGAAGCTAAGAGACAAGATCGAACTCTTACACCTCAAACTTATGAACTGAATGTACAGGTGTACAGACAGGATGACATCCAGTTTGAACAGGTGTTTCCATTCACCTGACATTCGTTCCGATGAGTCTAATACATCCCATGTATGTCCCACCAATGAACACTCATACATTGCTCATCGACATAGACCTGCTAGAACACTTTGACCCTTTTCTGAACTTCAAACAGCTAAAAGACTTTGCTCAAGTGCGAGAACCTTTTTCTCTCCAGCCACACAGGTTGCTAGAGCCAGACTGTCAGGTCACAGAGGTCACGGGAACCCCAGCAGCCAGCCATGAGTACAACGCCCTAACAACAGGCCCAAGTTCAAGCCTCTGTACCTTAGTCAACAAACAGGGTACGGTGGTACCAGCTTACACCAAAGGGGTCGCTGTTCGGCTCAACCTGCAAGGTGGTCAAACCTTACACCACACGCTGGGTTTCTTCAATCCTCACCTGAATGTGTGGAACTCGGACTCACACTTGCAAACAAGCATGTCAAACACCAACACCTATTCCAGCAATGTGATAACATCACAAAAAACACACAATGTGATCGTGTACTGGAAGAAGGAAAAAAGGACACTCAAAGCTACCAAGTCTAGACGAGGACTTTAAAGATCACACTGACACCCTTGCCAAAACTGGCACACTAAACAACATTCTGTGGTCACTCCCAACCACCCACCCACATTCAAGGTTGAAGTGATTACACACAGCACAAGAACTTTACTAGCTAAACTGCCTACCTCAGAATCGCTTACGCAGGCTCCGTTGTCTACACAGACCAACATAGCGGACATGCGGGCTTCTGAAACCTTGATAATGACTTTGTTTTACCACCTCTCAGACCCCTCCATCCACCCTGGCAACCAGTCTACAGTCACTGACAACCAAAGCCCCAGACCACTGCATGATACACAAACCATGCTGCGTGCACAGAACAATATTGTGGGGTTGTGCACCGTCTGACATCACAATGCCAGGGCGTGTAATGCCACGGAGCAAAAGGGGGATACTGCCAATATATTTCCATGACGCAGCATGTGCTGCACCACGCAGCACCAGAGCCACTGACACAACACTGAGGCAAGCGTCATGCCAGCAGCAAGATGTGGCAAAACATGGGCGAGGGCGAGCTAAACCCAGTCGCCGCCCACGAAGCAAAGAGACTGTCCTGTCCAACCAAAGACAGGCCTTGTTTGTTTCTTTCTCCCCTTTCTCTCTCTCTCTCCCTATTATCTGTACCAGGATGCTGCTGTGGTTTGCCGTGCCGTGCTGTCAGCCAAAGAGAGGACAGCTGCCACCGAGAAAACCGCTGAGACTCCTGACTACCGATGACAGGGCACACTACCCCAGCACTGTAACCGAATACAGCTGTACAAGGTTCCGATGGAGAGAGGACTCCCTCACTCACACTGAGGCCGATGTCAAACACCTGTTCAGCCAATATGAGAAAGTGACGGTTACACAAATGGAGTTAGGTGGACACCACCACCGCTCCAAACAGTTCCCGGGAGCTTTGGCTTAGAGCCGCTGCTGCCACCAGAATGTTTAACATTGTTATGTCCAGTGTCAATGCAGCGAACCAGACTGTAAACTCCTCGAAACCACTGTTTACTGTCTTCCAGAAGGACTTTACCCAGACTCAGCTGTTTACAGCGTTAACAACAGACATGCTGTGGGAGGTTAGCTCCTCCAAAGACAGCCTAACCACGAGTAAAACCCCACCATACATGATACCCTTAAGCCTTGTGTTAACTGTGCTGTCTTACACCATCACCATGCCAGCTGACCTGCTACGAATGCACCTGGCCAACTTTCTGGATAGCGCCTTCCTACGGCACGTAAACCCCAAACAGAGAGAAGTGAACGTGCTCCTGAACCAACTCATCAGCGAGTCAAACCAAGTCTACAGACCTAAAGACATTGTCAGTGTCAGGATGTGAAGAGCAACACCCACACCAAAACACACATTCCAAATGTGGTGGCCTACCACGAAAGCGACACACAGCTGTACCTGGCCCCAAACATGCACATGTGTACTTTAACCAAAAACATTCATTATCTCTGCCTTAGCAAACCCTTCCTCAGACACAACTCTGAAGGAATCTGCGAGCTGCAACCCTGGGTCAGCGATACGCGCTGCCCTGCTGAAGCCAAGCCTCGTACACAAGTCACAGAAACGCAAGCAGAGATTGTGGGTAACAGATGGCTCGTCAACACTCCTGTGCGCTCAGCTATGCTGACCTACGACCAGCATGACACCGCCACCCGTGCCAACCTGCTGGACCAAGTACTGAAAGATACCACCCAACACATTGACATTACTCCTGTCGACACAGCCCTCCAAGCACAGCCTCGACAGCCCGTTCTGAACCAGTCATCTGCGGTCCTAGCCTGGACTGCTGCCGACACTGCACGGGGCATCTCCACTGTCATTGGTCCCGCCCTGACTCTTGGCGTGACCTTCATCCTATACAGGATACTCAACGAGATGCAAACCTCTACAGCCAAACTCACGACAACTGTGGCTGGAGGTCTCCGATGGAATCCCCGGAAAAGGGACGCAAAGTCAAAGACAATACCGAACCTCACCAAGCTGAATCCTCAGCTTCAGGAACCACCTGTCATCATGACCCACCTGCTGCATGACCATCACGATTCACCTGTCATCTGCCCATCCGGGATGATTGCCGTCCGATGATGTCCACACAGGGACTTCATCTGACGAAAGGGGGAGATGTAACAGATATGCAGGTCAGCGATTCATGGGTTAAATTCTGTTTTATAAATTCAGACTGTTGGTACTAAATGCCAGCCTGGCTGGACTTAAACTATTTACGATGCCCATGCGAGCTTCAAAGAAGAAACGAAAACCCCCAACCCAAATTCTTCCAACACTGGAGACAAAGGAACTTTTCGTATAAGTTCCTTACTTTCATTTTATTATTAATATGCATTTTAATTATGTTTATGGATTGCATAAAATGGTTAATCCTTGTTATGTGAAGAGTATAAGTTGCAAGCTTATACTTTAGGAAATGTCTTTCCTCACTTTAACTTCCTCAAAGAGAGCCATGCTTCTGCAACCCCCACTTTTGCAGGTCGTAAAGTTTACGACCACACAGGACAGGAGAGAAGCCAAGTCACTGGCTTCTTTTGAACAATGCATTCTATGGAATGTATTCATTAACTTTCTGTTTTCATGTTTTATAAATGTATTACGTATTCCCTTTTAGTACATTTAGATGTTTCCCAACATCTGCAGTGTTATCATGTGTTAAACAAATCTTTAAATGTGTAATTCGATCTAAAAATTAGATCTTTGGTCATATATATATTATGTCTAGTCTTGTTCTAATCGTCATGCTTTGACAGACCCATTTATCTAGAGCAAAGTAATGAAAAATGTATTTAATCTGGAATAATGAACTTGCTTTAATATTCCTGATGAAATCGGACAGGCCCTAAATCATCAGGGGTTTGTCTCAACCGAGACAAAGGAACTTTCCCTCCGCTTCAGATCGCGGACATTCATTGGATGCTCCCTCGAAAATGGGCGTGAACTATTTCAAGCTATAAGAATTGACCAAACAAGGTCCACCCTCTCTTTTTGCTTCTTCCTCTTCCCCGTTCTCGGATACGCTGCTCTCCAACGTTGTTTCCGCGCGGCCATAGGCCGCGCTCACAGCGCGAACCCCCTCAGCACAGGGGCTGAGAGAAAAAGCCATTTTAATGGCTCCTTTGGAAGCTTTCGTTTCGTTCGTTTTCTTTTCTTTTCTTTACTAAGTTTATTAAACTATTCGCCTCTCCACACAATGAAGACGAATTCTGGAACATTGTTTGTTGAACCTTTCAAATACCGCGCGAAGATGAACGAACACCTCTTTGCAACAAAGGAACACGTGACTCCACGCTCACGCCAAGATCCAGCGCAGCTTGCGCGCGCGTCACACGGCCTCCGGCCCACGCGCGCAGTTTTCAAAGGACCACGTGACATCACACGTGCGTCGCCGGGTACCACGCTCACCCACTGGGCCATGCAAGTATCGTTTTCTATGGAGATTTAAATGCTGCTTTAAAGTGTTGCTATTATTTGATTCGTTGTTGGTTCCACTAAGGTTTACTGACTGATTTTCATACCTGAGCTCATTCTGTGATCTCTCTCGCTTTCTACACTTCTCTCTCTCTCGCTCTCTCTCTCTCTCTCTCTCTCTCTCTCTCTCTCTCTTTTATTTGGATTCCGTTATGTCTCTTAAATGTTTATTGTCTGTATTTTCGTACGCATATTTACTCTGTGTGATTTGTAGTTTGATGTATTACTAGTTGAATTATTAAAAACTCATATATAAAATGATTGGCTTTGGACTCCACCCCACTCACATTACGAGTCACTGAAATGTTTTGGTCTTTAGCTACAAGCTCTAAATTTAGAAACTAAATTTATCATAAGGATAGGATAATATTTTCATGGCCAGAGAATACTTTTCCTTGAATTATAAGGCGTGATAACTTTATTGAAAATTGATAAGTCTACAGTGGTGTGCAGGACATACCACGGTTTGATCTGCAGTAATTTATAGTAAGAGATATCACAATAATTGATATGAAGAATGTAATATTGACATATTAATGAGTAAATTACAGTGCCCTGTGATTAGTATTGGTATTGGCAATTGAGCTATTTTTCATAATCAATAAAATTAAATGTAACTGTCATCTGAGATATATATTAATCAAATTCTTGATTAATTATTCAAATTCCCTATATATCATTTGAGTTAATTACTATGTAAAACTCAATGTTGTTACATTATCAATGTTGAAAACAATCATGCTAACTTTTGTAATATTGTAACTGCCTTTACTCTCACTTTAGATTCATTTAATAAAATTATAAATAAGAACAACATAAAATCTCATTGATGCCAAACTTTTGAATGGTAGGTGCTGCAATTTATTAAATAAATATGTATAAATATATTTTTATATCATAATAAAATATTATTTTATCATTTAATAGAAAATGATACATAACTGTGAAAATAATTGTATAATTTATTTATTTTTTGTATACTTTCTCAATTTACTTCGCAGTTCCTTTTGAACCCTGTGGTTAGTTGTTAACATACCTCATATGCATAATCAAACAGCTCCAGTATGGTCAGGATACTTGCACCGATAAACAAGCCCATCTGACCACCAATATCACCTGCAACATAAATAAATTTATGATTTAGAGGAACAGACAAAGAGAAAAGATGAAAGACACATATTCATGCTGCAGTGTGCTTTTACCTAGCAGACCTGCCACCTCGTACGCTTTCTTCTGCTCTATGGTCTCATAATTCAGAGCCTCAAAGAACACGTCCAGGACAAGGATATTGTCCCTGCATCAACAGAACACAAACAGTGATGTTTCTAAGTTATATTCAAATTCATAACCAGAAAACAAGCTTCCTGCAAAAAAAGTGATTCGTTTGTTCACACCAGAAGCAAGTTGTGCAACCTGACACAAGCAACGCCAAGCAGGAGATTTTGGATGTTAAATAATAAGCTGATTGAAGCAGAGCTTTAAACCAATGATATTTTACTGTAGGCAGAGCTAGCAGGCGTGATGCAACAGAAATAAAACCACATGATGACCAATAAAATATCATGGCTGCTTAGGAAGTGCAGTCAATAAAAATGGTTCCCAACTATATATCTGTTAGCTCTATTATTATAGTGATTACATCTGCACTAGTGGACATGTACCTTAACATTTCATCCCGTGTGTCACCTGATTAGAATACAGTTTAATGCACATGCACACACACCTTTCTCACAGCAGTCTCAAGAACAGGCCAAAGGCAAATTGGCAATTATTGGATGCTAGTTGGTAAACTGCAAGAGGGCTAACCTCCAAACCCTGAGAACAATTACACTAGCATTATCTCAACCCTTCATTACCCCTCTATTATGCTGCAGAGATGAATGATCTTGGCATGACTGATAATTTGCGTGCATGTGTAGAAGAGTCCAAGTAAACAAGTTTTTATTTTTCCTATCATCATAAAACGAAGCAGTCTAGAAAAGCTTATCTCTCTAGTGGGACACCAGAGTGATGATATGCTGTCTGCTTTATGCTGATTTAATTGACTCAACAGTTTGTGTGTGTGTGTGTGTGCGCGCGTGTGTGTGTGTGTGTGTGTGTGTGTGTGAGAGAGAGAGAGAGAGAGAGAGAGAGAGAGAGAGAGAGTCAGTATTCCCAAAAGCTCCACGTCTCAGACACATCAATCACAAGCTTATCGCTATGACGGTGAACAAATGAATGGAGAGGATGTGATATCTGTCACTATATTGAAGAACAACTCCCTGAATCTTCCTGACACAAAGCAAAAGCTTTCCCAACTTGTCAGCTAAATGTCTAGAGGAGAAATAAATATGTCTGAGAGCCACATCAAATGTCCTGGCGTCCTAATGTTGTTTTTATTGTGGAGAAGCACATCTATAAACTGAGGCCACATTTCAAACACACATTAAGTAGGACAACAACACACAGGGGGAGTTTCTTTGACACAAGTAAAGCTATCTCTCAAAATACAGCGTCCATTTCCTCGCGTCACAACCAGGGTTGCGCATCATTTGTAGTAAAACAGCAAAATCAATTAAATTATACTTTATTTACTCAATTTGTATTTGAAAAATATAATAATTTTAAAAGTGAATTTAGTATTCAAATTAAGATAGAATACAATTTAAAATAACCCAATTGTTTGTATTTTCATTATGAGTTATAAAAAAACATTACCAAACAAAAAATTGTGCTTATATATATATTAGGGGGTGTAACGATACACATATTCATATTGAACCATTCATAACAAGGCTTTTGTATATATATATATATATATATATATATATATATATATATATATACAGTATATATATATATATATATATATACAGTATATATATAAATATTTTAAATTGTAAAAAATATTGCTGATTGTATTTAGAGACTTAATTTCACTGTAACATCCTGTGATTCATGTCCAGTTTCATTCACGCTTGTGAATAAATTGAAGTAAATTCAGAATTTTACCCAAGCTTAATAACAGCAGAGCTCATCCCTGCTAGAAAAGTGCAAGCTTGTGATAATTAACAAGCGCCATCTCTGTGATCTTAATATGAGGTGGAACATTAACTGGTAATTTTGCAAATTGGTGGCAGTAATGAGGTAAAAGTTAAAATTCGTACAAGGACAACAATTAAAAAGTTTGGTAAGTGGTGAAAAAGTTAAATAATACACTTCAGAAACCTTTTTGTATGCTGAATTCAAAGACGGTGTGATGTATTTGAGGGGAAAGATGTGAGGTGTGTACTCACGTTATGTACTTCTCCGAGCGGTTGAACTTCTTCTCCAGGTAGCGTGCAGAGGTTTTACTGGGGATCTTGACCATGGAAAGCTCTTTGTTGTATCGAGTCATGTTACAGGGGCTCCTGCAGATGCAGTTTGTGCCTTCAACAGCTGACAGAGCAGCTATGGACAGCATGAAAGGGTATAGAGGAGAGGAAAAAGAAAAAGAGGAGAGACAGGACAGGGTACCAGGAAGAAAGGGAGAATACATGTCAGTTCTTTCTGCAGGGCAGCATTCCTGGGTTCTATGTATGACATTCCTCAACTGACAACGTACAGGACATGAGGTCGTCTTATCCTTCTCTGCACATAGAGAGTCTTTTCTGTGTCTTCACACACACACACACGCATGCACGCGCACACACACACACACACACACACACGTTTGTTTTTGTGAAAAGTGGGGACATCCCATAGGCGTAATGGTTTTATACCAACCCTACCCCTAACCCTAACCCTCTCAGGAAACTTTGTGCATTTTTACTTTCTCAAAAAAAACCTCATTCTGTATGATTTATACACGTTTTGAAAAATGGGGACATGGGTTATGCCCTCATAAGTCACCCTCTCCTTGTAATACCTGTGTCATACCCATGTCATTATACAGACTTGTGTCCTGATATGTCACAAAAACATGCCCACACACACACACACACACACACAATGACTGGAGTATAATTAAACTTTTGGCCTTATCAGAAGACTTTCAAATCATTGCTGTCAACTCTTGACGGCTTGGAAAAATATTATGTGTTGCACTTTTGATTACCTTTAGAGAGATACTGCAAGCACAATGAAAACCACCACTATGAATCTGATAAACCACAAGGATCATATTCTCAAAGTGCTTTCTAACATTCGAGAGAAAAACAAAAGACTGACTGATTGACAGGTGAAACGTATTTAATGTAAAAAGTATTTATCTTGAATAAACTTGCTGACATTTAGCTTTCGGTGAATGATAAAGAGACTTATTGCTTCAGTGCAGGGTCTGTGCCCCGCTAGTCAAAGCATAAGCAATGTGTGCAGAATTTCAATTGGAATGCCAATCACAGTTTGGAACCAAACCTAAAGCATCCTAATAGGATCAAATAAGAATTCTCAAAGCCCCTACTCGATATAAAGAAATTGCTACAGGACTTTTCGATTCATATCTGATTCCTAGAATCCAACTGTGTCTTTATTCCACTCCCACTTATTGCATTGGAACTGTGATTTCCATCAAGTGTCTTGCTGCTGGACAGTTCAAGAAAATCACAGGAGAGCTACAGGAGATTAAAAACCCTTAACAATTCATTTTGAATTCCTTTTAATACCCTAGAGGGACATTTCATGCTATTGTTAATTACAATAGCCTTATTTATTCTAAAAACTTTTTTTTTTTTGCTAGAATAACATTTGTTTTATAACCAACTCCTTACTGTTTCTTATTTCCAATTTTTGTATGTGTAAAATAACAAAAGATAATTTTTGCCAATCTCTTGACTGTTGCCAAGGGCTGGAATCTTTTGCTCTTGGCTGTGCCTTCCTCAGATTTCTAATCAGCTCATAACTTGCATGACCTGGAGATGGGATCTGACCTTTCAAAGAAACATTTTTAAATTTCTCCTTCCCTGACCTTTTCTATCTCCACCTCTGTTTCTTCTCCTCACATCCATCCCCTCTCTCACCCCTGCTGTTGGAGATTAAGCTAAAATCACATCATTTAATTGGAGAATTAAGTCAGATTTAATGTCCTCTATACACATTCACACTCTCTCACATACATTTGAAGAGAAAACACACACACAAATACAGGGTTATTAAATCTGCTAAAATCTTGTGCTAAATCCATCGTTCTGTATGAACTTCACAGCACTATTCACATCCCATAACTTTCACAAAATCTTCTCCAAGCATTGCCAATGGCAGATCCTGTGCTCCAAACCAGAAGGGTTGTGTTATAGAACAGTTGGGAGATTCATACTACCACACTACTTGTACTACTTTAACAGTAAACAGTGCACAGTGTGGACATTTTCTCCATGCATGGAAAAGTCAATTGACTGTTCACAAAAAAGATTGAATGGTAGGTGATTTGACCAATCAGAATGTGGATATTATGTGCCGCGGCTGGTCTCCATAGAAATCCATGCTAAAACGGGGTAAAAACTTGACTAAACTGAAATTTTTTCAATGTAACTACATATAAAAATGTGCGAACGGTTAAGCTGTGCTGTTGTAGGCTGCCATAATAACACGAAAAGCTAAGGAATTCCTTTAAAGTACTTGTTTTGGTACTAGAACAGAGGTTCCCAAACTTTTTCAACTCGCGGCCCACACAATCAAACACATATGTTTGCGCGGCTCACTGCAAAAAAAAATTAACTGACCCGGTGACCCCATTATTGTTGGGTTAATAACTTAAGTACTCAGAAGCTAGATTGTTAAAACCCTCTCAAGGCAGGCATTGCTGATTTGCAACAGTTAAAACCTAACTACCTTACTAAAAACTTGTTACTTAAACTTAATTTGAGCCTGAGAGAGTTAACTGTCTTTATTGAAAGAACTGGTAATGAACAGAAAATAACTCGGGCTGGCACTGCTCAACAAATAGTGAAAACCAGATCAGCGGGTAGACAGTCAGCGGAGAAAGCAGTCAGGAGGAAACACATTTACAGCCATTTATGTTGACCTTGTTGACAACCATTTATGCATTTATGTTTGAATTTGTTGTTCTGTAGCATATGCAGCAAAAATATCTAAGATAAATCGGCGGTTTATTCTTAAACCAATCTGCAAGCTCGAGAGTGGAAGCGTAGTTACAGTTTAATATTTATGTTTTGTTATTTAATTATATATATGAAATTATGTTATTATGTTATGACTTTTTTTGACATTGACATTTTTACATACAGTATATTAACAATATTATTATTTCTTTTATAGTAATTGGCAGCCCACCTGCAATATCATCAGGTTGAAAATCTAGAAAATCTGTCATGTACTGTATGCATGGCTTGCTGAGCTTAAGTTAAATACGGAGTGTTGAATAATATGTTAAAATGTGTGCTCTTAATAAAATGAGCATGCTTATGCACACCATCCGAAGTGCCAGTCAGAAGACACCAATGTAGCATAAAGAGGCATAAAACCACACTCACTTGCAAGTGATTCTTTATTTACCAACGTGAGAGAAACAGGCTCAAACTGATAAAAAAATAGCAGAGCATGAAACAGTTGAGACCAATGGATTATAATCAGGTAACTGAATAGAAGATCTAGTATTAGCAATCTTCTCAATAAAGTGATTATGAAAGTTATCACATGTAAGCAGAGAGGCATCAAGACAGTCAGATACAGGAGGATTAATGGCAGGTTTCAAAGTACTAAATAGAACTCAGGGGTTGCAAAGAGTTTTTTTAAAACATTTTTATATAATATCAGAAAAATAATTGGCCCTTGCTCTTTTGACTGCTATCTGATATTTTGACAGCAAACCCCTAAAAATATCACAGGAAACTTGAAGCTTGTCTTTCTTCCATTTGAGCTCCGTGCGCCTACAGATCTGTCGGAGTGCACGAGTAGAATAATTTAAGGTGAGCATTCATGATTCACATTAAAAAAGAACCATTATGAAAAATCAAACAGTCACAGAATTCACTGCACGGAGCCGTCGTGCAGGTGCACATGGTTTGACAGCAGGTGTTGGAAAGGAAGCTCCAAAAACAACAGACTTTTGATCGGAGAAGCTATTACCGATAACTATTCCAACTATTGTTTGAATTTCTTCAAAAATGACACAATTCGAGTCTTGAGACCTTGTTTTCTACCTTGTTTCAATGGTCAATTGACCGTTCACAAAAACCCACCCTCCTTAGTCACTGTTGCTATGCCCGACAAATGCTGCTGACAACACACCGACAGAGAAGACGGAGTAGTGTCAGAGTAGACTTGTGGTTAAGGCTAGAAGGGATACAGCTACTGGGCATGCCAACAACATAACTGTAAAATCGAATTCATTGGGCCTAATTAAAAAAAGCATGCAAACCAATTGCCTTGAAAAAACTAAGTAAAGATAAATAGGAATAGCATGTTGTACTGAAAAATGCTTAGTTAGTATAGTTTACTATATACTTAGTAGAGTAAGTGTCAAATGTCACAGGTAGCGGAGTGTGCAAGTAGCGATTGCAAGTGACATTGTAATTTAGTTTCTTTTTTCTTGTCTTCGCCACCTGGCTACTGTTATAAAATGTTGGGAAATTCAAACAGATAGTAATAAAAAATTCAACAAAATAAAAAATAAAGACTGCAAGTGATGTCACTAGTGGAAGTGCAAGTGTCTGAGAGTGCAAGTCTGCAGTCAGACCCTTCTTAATAAAATGGTTATTGTTACAATTAATACAAATAAATGAAATGTAATTTGTTACCGTTGTTGTGATTCCCGTGCTGAATGTTTAAGTCTGTGTGTTATTTAAGGATTATATTAACCAAATTATGAACCTGTCAAGATATTTATGAAAAATACATTTTGCAAAAGCTCATTGATGAACACAAGCACAAAAAATTGCTTTAATTAAAAGATAGGTCATCTTCTATAAGCAACTATTTATTACTTTTCTTCCCTACCAAATTACCCTGATTTCATATTGCATTGCCACTTTACTAGGAAGAAAATTATAATAATTTTAAAGAAGTTCCAAATGCCCAACCAAAGGGAATGCTAATCACTTTAATGGTGAAAAAAAAAATAATAATTGGAAAATCAACATCAATTTATGAAGTCAGCTTATGTGGTAATCTCTCAAATATTTCAGTTGTATTGAAAATTCAATGTTAAAGATGACTTTGGGAAACTAGTGCATGCACAACTATTGAACGATAACTGCAGACATGGAGAAAAGGAGTAAAAAGTCTTATTTCTTTTCTTCGTCTTCTGTTGTTGTTGCACATTACAACATATTAGTTCACTGCTGCCTCTCACTGGTTTATTAATGTCATTGGTTCCTTTGTGACAACTTGAATATTTTAAGTAAGTGTCACTCAAAACAGTAAGTAAATAGTTTAATTTTCCTTGAAAGTAGCTGTAACTAAAACCTAGTAAGGATAACAAATAAGTAAAGATTACTAATTAAATCTAAGTAAGGTAAACTATTGGATTTTACAGTATATGAAAACGGTTTTAAAAAGGCATATGGCACCACAGTTTCTCCACACATTTTTATTTTTAGTTATGTTGTAAATGTTTTTAGCTGTCAGGCAAGATGATGATTGCAGCGGCGGCACATAATATCCACGTTCTGATTGGTTAGATTGCTTGTCAATCAAGCTCTTTGTGAACGGTCAATTGACTTGTCAAAAAGGTACAGCATATAACCAAAGCATTCTGCATCAAAGATGCTCTCGATGCATGGTGCACTCTACTTCAATTTCCGATGTGGCTAGCAATTTCAACCATAAATTTGATCATATTTGGCCTTTTTATTTATAGCATAGTATAGTATTATACAGGGTAAGATGCACCTCAGAGCAAGTTGACTCCGCCATCTTAATATTTTCTATGCTCTTTTGAATGGCTATGCTATTTTTTGTTTCATCATCTAAACATCAACATTTGTGAGGTTTAGTTAGTTGAAACAATTTTAAGGTTGACTGATTCAATTGTTTGCATTGCATTATGTTAATAAAAAAGGGTCAATCTGTTAATGAGTTATTTGTGGGTACAAATGAATATAGATTTGTGGAGGAAAATTATAGTTTTATTTATATAAAAAAAAAAAGCTACTTAAAAAGCTATTTATGGCCATTTTATTATTAGAGACGGGACAGTGGGGATTAGACAGGAAAGCGAATCGGACCTCAGGTTGCGTGAGTACAGTTACTACCAACAAGGCTTTCGATGCTGACATAGTTTTCATATTTTAAAAGCAAAAATAAAATTAGACCCGGAGTGGCATGTTGTTAATAGGGTTATTATTTTAAAATGTAATAGTTATTGTAAGGGGGTTGTTATTCAGTATTTCCATTAATTAAATGTACATTCTAGACATCTTTGCTTTTTATTAAAATGTATAGACTGAGTGAAATCATTCAATTTTCTTTCATAGTGTTGCTTTTATCACATATCTTCAATTAAAATATGCTTTACCTGTCTATGTAAAAATGTATTGTGTATATAGAATAAATACCAGATTAATCTTTTTTACTGGGATTCTGCTTTTATTGTCATCAGGGTAAGTAACCCTGGGTAATACTTTGCAATAAGGTGTCATTTGTTAACAGTAGTTAATGTACTAACATGAACAAAATACATCTATTGCACTATTTGTTAATCTTTGTTAATATTAGTTGACATTAACTAATGTTAACAAACAAAACTTGTGATTTTAATAATGTATTAGTAAATGCTTAAATTAATATTAACTGAGATTACCAAATAGAAGTATTGTTCATTCTTAGTTCATGTTAAGGATTTGATCTTATTGTACCATCTTCAGTTATTCATTTATTCAACTAACTACTATTCTAACAGAATAGATTTAGTATTTTACATAAGTACTAAATCATTATGTCATCATGTCATTTCTATAAAGTATTTGTTATTTGTTCTAACTACCAGGTTTTGACCCTGGCTTGGATCATGACTTGTAATATTTCCTTCTTGCAGTATTTGATCAGACTACCAAAAGAGAAAGAGAAAAAAAAGTTATTTGGATTAAAATAACTGAATTAACAAAACAAAACAGCAATGCTTAGTTCTTAGGAGTACAATTTTTTTTTTTTTATGTAGCATACTATTTCCTCACTGAATACTGTTTGTAGTAGGTGGTATACATGTATAGTGAACAGTGTGCTGTAAGCAGTGGATTGTTATTCTGTTCTGAACATCTCTTGATTAACATTCTGTGTGTAATAGTCCTTCTTCTGTCTCTGAGTGTGTTCTATCATTGTCAATCGCACTCGTTCTGTTTTCCTTTAGCTTTCTTTTCTTTCTTTCTTTCTTTCTTTTTATTCCAGCAATTTCCCTTTCATACCTCTAATAGCCTCCCATTCATTTTTCAAAGTGTTCATCTGCATATTGTTCTGTTGAAACCGAAAATACATATTCCTTCTATCCTCAGTGTGCTGTGAACAGAAAGTTGGAGTTGGTGATTATTTCCTATCCACTTTGCCAAAGATAAGAACCAGCTGTCAAGCATTTTGAAGCCAGCAGCGAAAGTTTCGGACAAGCTGTTCAGCCTCTTGTGCTGTGTCGTAGTGCCTTTACTTGTCAGCTGAGGTCAGAGACTTCCCACTGCAACTTTTCCAGTGGTTTACAAGTCTGTCCCTCTTCATACTCTGTTGGCTTTATCTTGCATAATTGTGCACAGAGAATTCTAATAGAAAGGTAAAAATGTGTGAAATTGGATATATTAATAACCTAAGGATGTCTTTGGAAAAAGCTTGTGTGCTGAATACCTGAACCGTTTGAAAATGTATATTCCTAGCTGTGCTCTAATTTGAATTTCCTCATTAGTGGAAGATAATTAGTGAACATGGAGCCAACTCGGTTATTATGTGTGGGATAGACTGCTGGTATATACTGTCAGATGGTACGTAGAGAGGGAGTTAATGAGGGCCAGACTGCATTCTGCTGGTAGGGATGGTGCACAAAACAGTTCAAGTTTGACTTAATAACTGACTAAAAAATAATGACTTAATTTGTGTGAGTTCACGAGGGGATTTGAAGTTCAATAAAAGAGTCTCAGTGTCAAGAGGAATAAAGATCTGCAAAGAAAAATACAATTATTTTGTAAGAGAACCAAAGCATACTTTCAAAGTTTCTCCATGCAGAGGTAATAAAGTCTAATTTGGTGAAGCTTGGGAAGATTATATATGACATGTGCTGATGTCTAATGCTTTCAACTGCTGTACAAGAGAGACACAAGCACACATACAAACAAACTCATTTGTTCTTTTATATTTATTTTACTTTTTGTTCTTCCATTTGTCCTTTTCCCCTTTTCAAAGTATGTGACTTAAAAACAAAATACAGCTACAGAGGAGGAAGATGTGGAGCAGAGAATGAAGAAGGACGGTGGTGACTGTTTTCATGAGTTTTGCCCATGTAATTGGATTTATGAAGGGTCAGTCCAGTAATAGTCATGAGGGTCTGCTGAACAGAAACTTGTGCATATGTATTTTGTGCCACGGGAGTTTGCTGGATGAATGAAAATGAGCCCAGTAATACATCAGGATTCAAAACACACTTTATCCGACCAGCTCGTCTCACTGATGAGAAAAAGTCAAAAACATCCGGACTCAAACCATGAAAGTGAGTACCACAACAAAAACCTGCCTGTGTAGAATTTTTTCTTGATTACAGCAGGATCGTTCTTCTTTTGTTATGTCATGCAGGTCAAATATGGAGTTCACTTTAAAAAAAAAAAAAAAGAGAGAGACTATGCTTTTTCAAAACAGCCTATTTATATTGCAGAAAATTACAGTGGTTTTCAATCCTGGCACTGAAGTACACAAGCACTGGTCATTTTGGATGTTTTCAGTCGCACTTCATATTAAGGTCCAATTCTTGCTATTAACAAACAATTACAACATTTATCTCAATAAACTTCTATTTTGCTGATTATTAATAGTAAGCAAGGTAATTGTTACGTTTAAGTATTGGGTAGGATCAGAGATGTAGAATATATTCATGCAGAATATATGTGCTTTATAAGTACTAATACATCCAATATATTAATAATAGGCATGCTAATACTTAATAGTGACAATTGCTCATCCTAAAATGTTACCAATACAGATAGTGCTAAATCTTCATAGTAATAAACCAGAAAATTACTGTGTTAATGTTGCACAATTCATAAATGATGAAATAAATCTGATTCAGCAGCTCTAGAAAGCAGATCTACATTATATTGCTGGGTTAGATATAACCCGCTACTGGTTTTGACCCAGCACTTGGGTTATACCCAGAAGATTGGGTTAAACATTAAACCCAACTGCTGGGTCAAAACAGGATTTCTTTGGAAATGGCTTGTGTGCTGAATACCTGAGCCGTTTGAAAATATATATTCCGAGCTGTGCTTTAATTTGAATTTCCTCATTAGTGGAAGATAATTAGTGAACATGGAGCCAACTCGGTTATTATGTGTGGGATAGACTGCTGGTATATACTGTCAGATGGTACGTAGAGAGGGAGTTAATGAGGGCCAGACTGCATTCTGCTGGTAGGGATGGTGCACAAAACAGTTCAAGTTTGACTTAATAACTGACTTAAAAGTTAAAAAGCAGCTCTATACTCTAAAAATGCTGGGTTAAATACAACCCAGTACTGGTTTTGACCCAGCGGTTGGGTTACTACCCAGAAGGTTGGGTTAAACATTTTAACCCAACTGCTGGGTTTGTCCATATTTCACCCAGCACTGGGTTGTATTTAACCCAGAATTTTTAAGGGTGTACAGAAGCCAACAGTGTAATCATCCAGCTCAAGAGAGTTTAAGCTTTGCTTGCATTTGATAGTGTCAATGCAGTCCAATTTTAGAATATTACTAAATATAAACTGTCTTTTAAATCAACAGGGAGACATAAAAAATATGCAGTGCTGGATTTCTCCAGGACCGAGATCCACTGGACTTATAGAGATAGATCATATCAAACTTTACAACTTTTTTTTTGAGAAAGTATGCTTAATGGAGGCAGAAATATGTATGCTGTTCCAAACAAAACCTTGACTGGAGCATTTACAAACAAAATGGAATACAAACTCTCAATGTGTCTTAAATTAAATGTGGGAAATGCTATTCTGAATTGTTCTGAGCCAATACTTGTATACAATATGCATAAATAATAAATGGGTATAGAGATTAGTGTGTGTACTGGGTATTTATTATATGATTATATTTTTATTATTATTATATTATTACTATATTATTATTATTATTATTATTATTATTATTATTATTATTATTATTATTATTATTATTATTATTATTATTATAGAGACCAAATGTACCAAACAAGCATAGTAATACTAGTCATTTTTGATCTTGTGGAGATTTTTTTTGGTCCTCATGAGGAAAACAGCTTATAAATGATACAGAATTAAAGTTATTTTCTGTGAGGTTTACAGGTAGGTGTAGGGTAAGCGGATAAAAATACAGTATACACACTACAAAACCATTACGTCTATGGAATATTCCCGTAAAACATGGAAACAGTGTGTGTGTGTGTGTGTGTGTGTGTGTGTGTACGTGCGCATGAAAAGCACACTCACCCAGAGCAGGTTCAGCACAGTCCTTGTACTGTTCAGGAGTGCAGTATGGAGAATCACCTAGAAATGAGAGAAAAACAGAAACAGAAAAAAGGTAAGTGCCAAAGAAAATTTCTTCTTTATTCAGCCTTCTTAAATTAATAATGAGACACTGAAATTGTGTTCTGAGTAGGAGAAAAACAGACCCAACCTTCACCCAGCCAAACTCAGCAGCACGACAAGGAAATAAACAACTGGGAAAGGGTGTGTGTGTGTGTGTGTGTGTGTGTGTGTGTGTGCTTATGGAAGAGAGTTTTGTGCATGTCTGCACTTGATCTTGGCCAAAGACATATCCTGAATGTACATCACAGAGCAGTCACAATCAGTTAATGAATCTATAATTGCAGTATTAGAGCATGAGATAATTGTCCTGTCGTCAGCATCAACTGAAGTAGCAAGAGGTTGAGGTTGGCACCTATGGGTTAGAATTAATAGGGACCTTTGTGAAAAAAAGTTGAGTTTTATCAGATAGGTGAAAATGGAAACCATATAGTGTCATTAAAGGAGATTGGTTGAAAATAAAAACGACTGCAGCAATAACTTTAAAGATCAGCTATTAGGGAAGAGCATAAATTGTCATTAAGAATGGGACATAAAGGGCACTAAGTCACAATGAAAATCACATTGTGAAATCATGGAAATATACTGCATCTTTAAAAAGACCATTTAGCAACAGCTAAAGATGAGTATTTATGAATGGACCAAAATGACTATTTTATCAGTGAAATGAAATTAAAAGGGAATGCTTTTGAAGACCATTTTGCGGAGAGATCTTCCACACTTCTCAAATTATACAATATGTCAAGTTCACTCATGGTTTATGCTTACAGGCCCTTGCTGTCTGTTCGTGGGCTTGTTCCAAACCACCTTTGACCCACAGAAAACTATATTCTATATTCTGACCTCATCTAGACAAGTTCAGTCAGGTTTACCTTGGCTGCCAAATGCAAACCACAAAGGCCACAAGCCATTAAGTTATCACTACACACAACCTCATACTGACTTGCTTTCTGCCAGAATATGAGATGTGACCTCATTGAATGACTGTTCATCAAGAATTAAAGAACTGAGATGGGTTTACACAAAGAAGATGGGAACATTGGTCCTTGCTGGCTTCGTGATAGTCACAGACATTATTAGTGATGTCTAATTTTGGAAATCTGTTCTGATGTGTATGCAAATTAAGTATTTTATATATATATATAATGTAGATTGATGTTTTAATAATAATAATACCATCACAGGCACTTTTTTTTACATGTTTTTTTGTATAACTATATATTAGGTGGCTTTATGCATTTACATCAGAAAATAAGTGGAATGTACTTAATGTGTACATATTGTATTACAAAACACTTTTGCTGCTATTGAGCTGGGATACGGATAAGTTAAGAGACAGGTTTGGTTGTGTAGTTTTAATAGTGGTTTAAGGTGTAAAGGAAGGGGTTAACAGTGTAATTATAAATGTAATTGCAGAAATCTATAACATAAATACAACAATGTATAACTTGCAGTTAAAAGAACAATGTGGAAATACGTACATACATATGTACACAATAAGTGCATTGTATCACATGATAAATTTAAATGTAAGTACATCGTGGTTATGGCCACTTAATATAAACAGGGGTTTATAAAATCACGATAATTTCTGAAACTGAACAGTGGAAAGAAATGTATTATAGAAGTGAGAGGGTGAGTATGAAGAAAAAAGATAAGTTTCAAGCAGTGTTATTTTGGGACCTACCAGGCATGTAGACCATCCTGCAGTTGCAGTTTTCCACGATGTAGCGCGTCTCACACTCAATACGGCAGGCAGACACACTGTACACCTGAAAGAGGCCTGAATCCAGGGCTCTGGTCACACACTCACCCCACGGAGGAGGAAGGTAAGTCAGCTGAAGGAGAAGAAAACATTATAATGCATTAGACAGTCTGATTAGCGTGTGATTAACATTTTCATGCAGCAACATTGGCAATATAGGTATTTTTTTACAAACTTTTTTATTTTATTTAATTTTGGAGGTTGGTGGGAAGTATACTACTTTTGACAACACCAGTGGTCAATGCAAATCTATTTTATTTTATCTCAATAAACACCAATTCGTTTCATACTCTGGCAGCATATCCACAGAGCATTCACAGTCCATTTCCTAACCATCTAATGTCATATCACACACACAAACAAATACACACACAGACACACACACAAAACCCTGGATGATAATAGAAGTGGGCTGATACAATGAATGTTTTTGAGCCAGAACTAATTCGTTATTTCAGTTACTATTGTTTTGAATTAATTGGATTGGCATTCGAGTTTAGTTTGAGTGAATAAATTAGATATTCACAAGCAGAACTGTATTATGCCTATTTTGACCTTTTCTGCTTTCTGTAACATAGTTCGCAGAGATTGCTATATAATTAACTTTCATGTATTTGCACAATTATGGATGTATATCTCAACATTGCAAGCAAAAACAAAATAAATTGTCTAGTCAAATTTTACCTAAAAAGCAATGACCAAAGTTAAAAAATAAATCAGTATAAAAAATAGTAACACTTTGCAATAAAGTTCTATTTGATAATTTTAGTTTATAGTTTATATTATGTTATCATAAATTGACAAAAAATATTTTGCATGCATGTATTTATTTAAATTGGTTTCAACATTTAATAATATTACTTATTCAAACTTGGTCACACTTTATTTTAGGGTCCAATTCACACTATTAACTAACCATTAACTATAACTTTTGCCTCAATTAACTCCTTATTTGATGTTTACTTATAGTTTATAAGGTAGTTGTTAAATTAAGGGATTATGGATGTCATGCATTATATGTACTTACTAAGCACTAATAAAAAGCCAATATGTTAATAATAGACATGCTAATAAGCAACTATAGTTTTCAGTGTGAATTGGACCCTATGCTAAAGTGTTACCTAAAACTTATTAAAAGTTGTATTTGTTAATATTAGCTAATGGGCCTGAGCTAACATAAAACAATTATATTTTTAATTAACTAAAATTAACAATGATTAATAAATAATGCATCAAATATATAGCTCATTGTTAGTTAATGCATTAACTAATGTTAACTAATAGTATATAAAAAAGCTTTCACTTAAAACTACATACACAGCTAAAAAGTAAAGATAGAATGGGTGACTCAAAAATGTAATCTGTGGTTGGTTGCTTTTCATTTGACATCAGATCAATCAGACAGTCTCTTCCTATCTGAGTGGGAGATTCTTAGCAAGACTAACCCACTATTATGGGGCATGTTTGCTTGCTGAATACATAAATAATATTGTATCACCTGGATATTTCTGCAATGGCATTTGTAACCAAAATTGGTGCAAAGCTTAATCCATAGATGTCAGAATAATGTCCAAGACCACCTTTATATCAGCCAGGAAAACGTAAAAAATAATAAATAAATAAAAAAACATAAAAAATAAAAAATAAAAAAACCCCATAAAAAATGCATACCACATCACAATCATCGAGAAAAAAAAGAAAAGTGAATTAATTCCAATTTGGCACACAAAGCACACAGAGTCCCTCTGTTCTGTTCTGCACAAGAGTGAAAAACAATTGCATGAATTTATCATAAAATGATAATTAAAAGGATGCTTTACAGAGGTCTTTGTCTTAGAACTTTCCTTAGACACAAGAAGCACATTTTGTCAGATGCAGCAAGAGGCATCCTGCTGGCATGTGTCCATTGGCTGGAAGGATTGTTTATAGACAACTTCTAGCACAATCACACTCCACAGTTCTCCATGAGCAGACACCCTGAACTGGTTCTCGTATCAGTGAACCTGGCAGCAGATGGATGGGGAACGAAGCAGGAGGGAAGGGCGTGAATGTCAAGGGAGAGAGAAATATGGAGCAGGATTAAAGATTTAAGAGGGAATGACAAAAGAGATCGTAAACAACAAGAGGAAGAGACATGAGACAGGAAATGGCAGGTGGAGAGGAGGAGGAGTCCATATGCCCCAAAACAATCGGTTGCCCACATCCACACTTCATCGAGCACACATTACCCATGCTTTCACGCAGGTCAGCTAAGTCTTAGTTTTTAGTCTCAACGGGGGACATCATGGGTAATGCGGTTTTAAGACCAAAAGAGCCAAATGTGAATAATGAGCTGACTTGGAGGGGATAAGAAGGGACATAATCTCTTTCC
The DNA here is from genome assembly GCF_003368295.1 of Carassius auratus. Classification (NCBI taxonomy): domain Eukaryota; kingdom Metazoa; phylum Chordata; class Actinopteri; order Cypriniformes; family Cyprinidae; genus Carassius; species Carassius auratus. The sequence continues at coordinate 23,669 of NW_020528422.1, forward strand.
AACTGCGTCTGGAAACCACTGAGCATCAGGCACAGATTGAGGAACCGATTTCACGCGGCTGCTGATGGGAAAAAAAGATATCTGACAGACAAATGAAATTTGTCAGTGGAGATAAAATCAAAGCTATTTTGGCATGTGAAGACTTTAAAAGACCCTCTGCTCTGGGAATCAAAAATAAGCCCAGCTTCCAGATCTGAAATGCTGACAAAAGCCTGCCGCAACAAACAATATCTTTTAAACAAAATCAATTACAGATTCTCTGGTAAACAGCCTTATAATAACTTCATTTGCATTTCTGCAGTGTTCCTTCAGAGGTAGTGCAGCCTATACACTGCCTTTGAACTATATGAAAAACAAACTTAATGAAGTATTATTCAAAATGTTTGAAATCATGCTTTATCTGTGTATTACAAGTAGGTGTGAATGCATCAGTAATTTCCAACATCAAAGAATACAAAAATATAAATAAAAACCCAAAAAGTTGGGATACAATACAAATTGTGATTAAAAAAGGAACAGAATAATTTACAAATCTCATAAACTTATATTTTATATAAAATAGAATATAGATAACATATCAAATGTTAAAAGTGAGATATTTTGAAATGTCATGCCAAATTTTTCCAAAGAATTTGGGACAGGTAGCAATAAGAGGCCGGAAAAGTTAAAGGTACATAATGTACAGAAAACCATACTGGATGCCCGTGATCTTCGGGCCCTTAGACAGCACTGCATCACATACAGGAATGCTACTGTAATGGAAATCACAACATGGGCTCAGAAATACTTTGTCGTTGACATTGTCGGAGAACACAATTCACCATGCCATTCGCAGTTGCTGGCTAAATCTCTATAGGTCAAAAAAGAAGCCATATCTAAACATGATCCAGAAGCACCAAAATCTCCCTTAGAGGAAAACGCCACAGTTTTTCCATATTCACTATGTTCTTCCTTCAACTTAGACGAGTTGATACATACCTCTCCCGTCTCAGTGTGTACACACATTCGCTGTAGCGTAGCTGTGTCGCGGTAATATCATCAACTCCGCCGAACTACTACCAATAGAGCAGGCGTGCACTATATATATATATATATATATATATATATATATATATATATATATATATATATGTATATATATGTATATATATATATATGTATATATATATATATATATATATATATATATATATATATATATATATATATATATATATATATATATATATATATATCAATTTAAAGATGTCAGAAACATATCAAGCCCCTCTATTGTGATTAAAATTTAAATATGAATATAACTAATAACTTTACTTTTTTATTGAATTACTTTTATTGATTTTTTAAACTAACCACACTAGCTGTTATATGTTAAATTGATAGCTCTAATTATTACACATCGGACTTAACAATCAGTTCTACTATTAACATTACAAATCAGTACAGGTTTGTGTGAGCTTTAATTTTTAATTCAGCTGAGTTGTAGAAAATGCTGATGTTCCATTTACATTAATTATTAATTAATGATTAAGACAGTGAGAGTGTAAATCAGGGTTCTGCCCTTCATAATGACCTTCCCTTCCAGCATCAGTGTGTTTGAAGCTTATAATTGCTCTGCTCTGTGATCAAACTCAACTAACTCTGAGGGTAGATACTTTATATACCACCTTCTGTCATTACACAGCTCCTATGCACACACAAGCTTTCTGATCACTGTTCATTTCAAATAAACTTTGCAAAATGCATTGCATTTTTCAAAAGAAAAAGTAAACACTTTTACTTTGCCACTTAAAGAAAAGTATCACAATCTCCACATTTAATATTTATAATATTTTGTAATTTCTGAAAGATCATGTGACACTAAAGCCTGAAATTTTTAAATTGTAAAAATCTTTCACATTATTAAAGTTTTTACTGTATTTTGTGATCACATGAATGCAGGTGAACATTCAATATATATATATATATATATATATATATATATATATATATATATATATATATATATATATATATATATATATATATATATATATAGAAATCGCACCTTCAGGGACAGGGAGTTAAGCACTCAAGTTTGAATTTATATCTCAAAGAGCTTTGCAGGTGGTAATATCTTGTTTCTGCTACATGTACGTTCACTACATGAATTATTATTATTATTATTTATTTTATTTAATATTTTGTGAAAAAATAAAAAGAAAAAGAAAAAAATAATTTATTTGTTCTCTAAGAACAGCAGTTCCAACCATAATATTTTTAGGAGCAACTAAAGCTTCTACTTTCTCTGTTTTTATCTTAATAACAAAAACAAAAACGGTTATCGATTTTGTGAAGATGAACATGAATATGAAGGATATATAATGCATGCATATAATGCATGACATCCATAATCCTACCCAATTCCCTAAATTTAACAACTACCTTATAAACTATAAGTAAGCATCAAATAAGGAGTTAATTGAGGCAAAAGTTATAGTTAATGGTTAGTTAATAGTGTGAATTGGACCCTAAAATAAAGTGTGACCAAAAAGCCATTATCAATGGAGCGCCGATATTATGATTCACCATGGCAACGAAAAATACGGCAGTGGCTATTTACACTAAGTGGAATTAACACACTTTTTTTTAGCGAAATAACTTATTTACAATAGGCTAAGTGCAAGCAGCTCTAGATGCTATTTACAGAAACAATGTACAGTGAAAATCATGATATATTCTATTTACCATGTTAAAGTAGCAGTTCATTGCAACAGGCTAAACTTTTGGGGCTAGGGTCCTATAAGCCTAAAGTAAAGTTAAATTAATAAAGTTGTATTAAATAAAGTTAATTAACCAGTGCTAAGATTACAGAGCCCCCAGCTGAGCTAAAGCACAACAGAGGAATGAAAAGGCATTTCTGAGAATAAAATCAGACTCAATCTGTGAACTCAAGACTCTTCAATCAAATGAAAAGCCATTGCAGCTCACCCTACTAGCTGCATTCATATTACATGGCTTTAGAAATTGGCCACATTCACCTTGTTTGCTCTTTTCTCCTTCTCTTTGGGTCTCGTTTGTAATGGGTTTCTTGCTAAATTACATCAGCGAGACATTACAGCCCCTGGCTCGGACATCAGGGTTAATGATAATTCGTTTTTCAGAGGTTTTTAAAACCAAATAATTATCTCAAAATCTAAAGGAATGTTCTGTTCTTCTATTTATTTTGATTTATACTAATTTCACAGCTTTTTTTCTATTAATGTAAACTTTTTATTTTTCTTCCTTTTTTATTATTTTTTATTTTTATTTTTTATAATAATGATACAATATAATGAATATAGTATAGTATAATAATGTTTTATTATGCAAGGGTGCATTAAATTGATCTATCAAATAACTTTTCTTTACATTTTCAATTTATAATTATACTTTACAGACTTAAATGTATAAAAAATAAATACATTTTACATTTACAATATTAACGTTTTACTGTAAAAAAACGATATTGAACATAAAATTGGAGGCAGCTCTAAAGACACTGAAAAGTGAGTCTACTGCATTAGCCCTATAGTGCCTCTCACAAGCAATAAGTTGAGATAATTATGATAGCACATTGATATATTTAATGGCTAATGTTTAAAAACATGCTGGGAAAAATATTATTAAAAACAAACTGCAAAAAGGACTTGTTCTGACTGTGACTTAACATGGATGAACGCATCAACACACTAACGCCTCCACAGTAATAAGTCAATGCCTACTTTCACATCATTGCCTCCCTTGCCGGCCCACTGACACCCAATGCATTTTCCTATTGAAGTGCCTGATTGTGTCAGTTACAGGATTATATGTTTGGTTCAATGAATGTCAGCATGAATTGTTTGTAATCCATTAAATGTATGTGTAATAATGTCTGTTCTACATGATCATGAAAAATGTATTTGAATTTAAATGATTATTAATAAATATTAATTATGAGACACAAAGCTAGTAGCAATGGTTACTCTGGCTCAACTCTACATTTGAACAAGAATTAAAGTTGCTTTAATAATAATAATAATAATAATAAAAATAATAATAATATTGACCCAAAAACAGACCCAAAAACTATGCAAAAAGTAAGTACTACTGAACTTAATACTATTAACTAATATGGAAGCAATATTAACTAAGCAGTAAATAATAGAAAATTAAGGACAAAAGTAGGTCCTCATAAGGTATTCAGTAATGCTAAATAAAAATATCTGTATTGAGAACTATTTGCTAACTATGAACAATGAATAAAGAATAACCAATTAATTACTAATCAAAACAGTAACATGTCTAAAAGTAAAGTATTCATTAATTTTTTAAGGTAAGTGGCTGCAATCAATTTATTTTAGCTACATTTAAATAAACTCATTTTGTTGGATATTAGTCAACTAAATTTGTTTAAATGTAGATAAAATAAATTGATTACAACCACTTACCTGGGTACAGTACCTGGTACTTTTTTTAGTACCACCACGGTTGAGGTTCCAAGTGAACCGTGAATAATGCTGCCCACTCTAAAGCAATACTAAACTGCAGTGGAAATGCAAATAGTGCTGAGTCGAGTGGTGCCGTACCGTACTGAGCCGAGTCATACCACGCAGTGGAAAAGCACCAATACTGTACTGTATATGACCATTATTCATCACCTGGATTGTTCAAAACTCTTCTACACATGACAGGGCCAATTATATTTTCCTATGCAAAGATGTCAACCATAATAGTGTGCAGAAGACAGACTTGCTAACTGCAAAGAGTAGGCAAGGTACCACAGTTTTATAAAAAATAAATAAATAAATACATTAATCACAGTACATACAGTAGGGCAATTGTTTTGTTTTACAATTTTCTGAAATGTTATGTATAAATGATGCATTGTCTAATTAAATATGTACTAATTTGCCTACATTTCTAGAAGAAAAATCTGAACACTGGATAAAGTCAGGTTCAAAATTCTTCTTTCGTTTTGTTGACGAATTAGAGTTGAAGTTGTTTACATTGGGGACTTTGGATATCTCTTTTATCACTCCATAAATCAAAAATACTGTCAACAGCCAGAAAATAAGAAACCATGTTTTTTAAGAATAAAATGTCATATAAATCAGCTGAATGATATATGAACGAACTACTCAAAAGTAGGATAGGTATAAAACTTTAAAGTTTAGTATATGTGCTAATGAAGAGGTGATTTCTGCATGAAGAAAAAAAAATCATTTTGAGTTTTCTATAGATATCTATTGTAGATAGATAGATAGATAGATAGATAGATAGATAGATAGATAGATAGATAGATAGATAGATAGATAGATAGATAGATAGATAGATAGATAGATAGATAGATAGATAGATAGATAGATAGATATTGGAATGTTTAAATCCAGAGACATAAGCAATTTTAACTAGTGACATGGACTGTCTCCATAGTGTCATTGTGTCACCTGCCAATGACATTTTAACCCCTCGATTTACAGTTCTGTTTTGTAGAAAACGTGGAAACACCAAAGACACTTTAATATGTTGTGCGTTTTAAAAGACCAGTGACGACCAAACAGAGTAGCATTATAACTTTCAAATGTATCTAGTATGAGAAAAGAGCACTGCCCCTCATATATGCATGACTGGAAGGAGTGGAAGTGGTCGACTGTGGCATAATAAAAGCTCCACTGCTTTTGAGCTGCGTGTCACACTCTTTCAGCGCTCTAGTTTCGCTTCGATGGGTTTCAGCCTCACCCTGCTTCATTCTACTACGTTAATAAATCATTTGCTCATCCATGAACATGATTTCTGCCCAAGTCCCGTCGGATTACATTGGCTATTTGGATGAAGATGACAACTCCCATTTTGAATATGTGCCCTCCAGCGGCAAAAATTACAAATTTGTGCCTTTAAATGCAGATCTGGACTAGGGCTAAAATTTGACACTGTAAATCCAGACAAAAGATGACAGACAAGTGATGGTTTCTCTGATTTTGAATGTTTTCTGACTGGTGGTGCTAGTGAGAGAGTCCATTTTAATTGCATTTTCACAAGCTAAACAAATCTTACATGGAAAGAAACCAGTGAAATGAGCGGGACATGTGCACACAACCGCCATCTTTGCCATTATGGGTTTTCCTAATATAGTTGTATTGAGGATTGAGGAAGTGGCATGTTTCTTATAAACTGTCTCTGGTTACATCCTCTATAATATGAGAAAAGGGACGGCTCCTTGTCATCGGCTCTCTGAACATGCCAATGTTTATTGATGATAGAATTGCTTGCCTGACTATGAACAGTTAATGTGGTACAACACATACAGTATAAGGAGGTCTTTAAGATGTCTTGGATTGTAAATTAACTGGTGTAGAATTTACCATTTCAATTGCTTGCTTAAGCAATTTATCAGGATATCCTCTAAAAAGAAACCTCTTGATTCTGAGAAATTATCTGTAAGGGACAACTTTCTTCAGAGGAATGTAATGGAAGCTTTTTGCATGGGGAAAAAAATATGTTTTTGAAACTTGCTTCTATATTAAATTTGATCATTGGAATAAAGCTGTTTAGATAATCAATAAAACGATCAAAATCATCATCTCCTGTCAAAATAAATAAATAAATAAATGTAATCAATGTAATGTTTGAAAAACTTAATCAGAGTCAGTGTTATTACAGCGAGTTGCTGGTGATGAGTTGATCCTATTTCTGGTTTTTGCACATTAATTCCATTTTGATTAATGGCAAATGACCACGAGGAGCAGAGAGTGATCAAAAACACAGGTCTAACATACAGGTGCTGTTCATATAATTATAATATCATCAAAAAGTTTATTTATTTCACTAATTCCATTCAAAAAGTGAAACTTTTATATTTATTCATGACACACAGACTGATATATTTCAAATGTTTATTTCTTTTAATTTTAATGTTTATAACTGACAACTAAGGAAAACCCAACTATAGATTTTCAACTATGGACAGGAGAATGGTGCTTTGTTTGCACCTTTTGGAGATTTGGAAGGGTTGGTTGCTTTGAGGGAGATGTGTCTGAAGAATTGGGAGGGTTTTGATGAGAGTCAGCAAGAGGAGTTTTGGGATTTGTTGGTTGATTTCCAACATTGTTTCACATTTGATGTGGGGCAAACACATCTGGTGCTGCACGAAACTGAGATAGGAGATGCCATGCCCTTTAGGTTGCAGCCTCGGAGGCTCCCCATTACCCGCTAGGATGCTGATGATAAGCTCTTGCTGGACATTTATTACTGAGCCATCTGAGAGTGTGTGGGCTGCACTGGTGGTCATGGTACCTAAAAAGGGGGGTCAGTGGAGATTTTGTGTTGACTATAGGCACCTTAATGAGGTCACCAGGATGGACTCATATCCCATCCCTCGGGTGGATGTGTCACTGGACCTCGTAGCTGGGTCATCATGGATCACTTCCCTGGACCTGTGCACTGGCTATTAGAAGGTGCCACTTGTTCCCAATGCCAGACCAGAAACTGTTTTTTGTTCAAGTAGGGGGTTATGGAAGTTCAGAGTGCTCTGCTTCGACCTCTGCAATGTGCCAACTACCTTTGTTAGGTTAATGGAAAGGATGTTATCAGGTATTCCACGGTCAGAGTGTCCGGTGTACCTGGATGACATCCTGGTCCATGGTAGATCTTTTCAGGCCTCTCTAGAGGCTCTCAGGCATGTCCTTGGTCACGTGAGCGAGTCTGGCTTGAAGCTGCACCCAGAGAAATGTCATTTTTTTAGGAGGGAGGTGACATTCTTGGGGCACAAGCTTAGGAGGCAGGGGTCAGGCACAGAGCAAGAAGCAGTGAGTGAGTGGCCCACTCCTACAAGCTTCAGTTCAAAAATTCTTTAGGGTTAGCCGCATATTACGGGAGGTTTGTGCAGAATTTTTCTACCATTGCAGACACAGAAAAAATTATTGTTTTCCATAAAGTGTATTGCCTTAAAAAAATATAAAACTATTATTACAAAATGTATTGCACAGTTAAACTATTTTACTAAATTAAAAGCAATCTAAAACATGCTGTAGAAAGAAATTGTTAAAAAATGAGAGAGTGAAGAGAGAGAGAGAGAGAGAGAGAGAGAGAAAGAGCAGATAACACAAGGTAAGAGAGCAGGAGACCCTGACAGATAAAAGTAGCCCAGGGAGAGATGTTGATACCCTCCCTAACCTGGACACAACAGCAGATAAGTGAACACCAGCCTTACACTCTCAGATAACAGCAGGGAGGGCGAAGGCTGCAGGCACCCTGACAGAAACACCAACGCTGCATATGTATCATCCATAAGAGTTTATAAAGGTTGCTGTGACCAGACAGATGCCTTTGACAAGAAAACAAAAAACAAAACAAACTTTTATTACCATTATTAATGCTGATTCTTGCCAGTGATTTTAGTATATTATTGGGCTGGTATGACAAGGAATAAAACGCATACCACTAAAGGCTTGCCAAACAGTCCTAATGCTCATAATCATAATTACACAGCACAACTATAGAGGGCTGAGGTTACTAGCACACTGTCATTAGCCTGTATTTCAGTTTAACAGCCACCTAAACATGACAATTAGCATAATCAAACAAAACCTGTAATCATCCGTGAATGCAATTAACAAGGAAACGACAAATAAACTTGTAGTCGCTTACTTGTCTAACAAAAAAGAAACAACTTGGGCATCATGACTCAGGATTTTCTCCTTCATCAAACGTGTGAGGTATACCAATGTTAAGCTCATGTTTTGTCTTTGTCAGTATTTCCGTCTTCTGACTTCAGACCTTTTCTGCTTCTTCAGCTGTATAAGGACTGTTTATTCTGTTGTCTCGGCTGGTAAAGTCTATATAGTTCATTGTCTAGATTTGAATCACCAAACTACATGGTACATGGCAAAATAAAGTACTGTGCATCCATTTCTGACTATTGAATGTGATTTGAGCACTTCTATTACTAAACTCCTGTGATTTACGGACCTACATCATACATAATGTAATTAAATAACTGCTTATAGAAAACTATTATGGAGGACAGTCTACAGTCTCATATAAGTGTATGCCATTCAGATGATTCTTCACAAAAACACATAATGCCATGTGTGACACTGTTTGAATTAGCACCAAACAAATGATTTAACATGGAAATCACTCTTTTCTCAGAAAAACACAATGCTACGCTTGTTTTCTGCTCACTTTGGCGAGACTCTGACTCAGTGAGACTGATTGCAAACAAATGGCAGTCAGATTGCCAGCAAGGTCACAGCTGGAGATATTAAAGCCTTGCAGCATCAGGACAACAAAGACAAAGTATAACAAAGTGGAAAACGAAATACCAGTAGAAAAAATAAAGATTTGTGGAATAGGTATAATTAAGAGCAGTCAATATTTAAGTGAATGAAAAAACTAGTGAAAAAAATTGTATGCTCACAATCTCACCCGTCTCACACACACGGACAAACAAACCACATGATGGTCTTTTAAGATCGAACACCCATGAGGAGGTTGACGAAATGTAAACATTACACATGAAACAGAATAGAAGTGTGGAGCAATGAAGAGCATGATCACATGGGTATGGATTAAAAAGGCCCTATTTACTAACCCACGTGATCTGGTTTTGGCGGGATGTTCGGAGCTGATGTGTGGGATGAGTCAGAATGACTTACTGTTTACATTACCAACTTCTATTACTAAACTCCTGTGATTTAAGCACCACTATTGTGGTAGGATCACCTTAGATGTATGTTAATACAAGATGTTAATAGGGCTTGAGAGACCAAAATATTTAGGCTGAGGACAAATATTTTAAGTCAAGGCTCACTCACTCTTTGCTCCTGGGTAGCCACGAAGGTCTGAAAGCCTGGGGCGACTCCAAAGCCCAGCTCATGTACAAAGGGAGGCTCCGCCTGACTGTGGATCTGCACCCTTACTCCTGCCTCAAATGCTGTTTCTTCTAAAGGAGAGAAGGAGAGAGAGGAAAAGAGAAATAAAAGCTGATTCAGCTGTTGACCAGCTTTTTTTTTTTTTCACCAGATTCACAACAACAAACATTTGTTTTTGACCTTGTTGTAATGCTGATGAACGCAAAAATTTTTTTTACCAATTTCAAGAACTTCAAGAATCTTTTTTGCACTTTTTTCCAAAAACTTTTTCCAAAAACTTTCTTAATTTGATGGAATACAGTATCATTTTAAGATCACTAAATTGCTCAATTATATTTAATTATTTTAACAATGTGACAAAAAATAATAAACCATAATTTTAAGACTAAAGAATATATTATAAAATGTAATTTCCTACTGTGTGGCAAGGCTGAATTTTTAGAAAAGTCATTACTCTAATCTTCAGTGTCACAAAATTCTCCAGAAATCTTTCTATGCCGTTTAGCTGCTTAAAAACCATCTCTTGTTATCATTAATGATGAAAACACCTGTAATGCTTAATATTTTTGTGGAAACTGATGTTTTTTCAGCATTCTCTGTTTAATAAAAAAGACCAAAAGAACAGCATTTATTCAGAAATCTTTTTTAACATTATTATTGTTTTGTCTTTCAATTTTAATTCAATTTGTGTTCTTGCTGAATAAAAAGTATTAATTTATTTCAGACAAAAAAAAATATATATATATATATATCCCAAATGTTTAAACTGTATTGTTGTTAAGATAATTTGGAGTCTGTCATTTGTGTGTGCGTGTGTATGGTTTGAGTGGGTTCTAAATTTGATTCTAGATTTAGGGAGCTTTCACCAACCTAGGGAGGCAAAATAGTGTAATGATTGGTACATACTTTCTGTATCATCAACACAAGGAAGACACAAGTGTCATAAAAAAAAAAAAGATTTTATTAACAAAAGACAAGTGTAATCTAAGCTCAACTACTAAATGAATACCATGAATGAAAAAGGTGAGTTGGATGTTGCTAAGTCAGAGCTAAGTTATCTGGAAAGCTAAACTGCTGCTACTCTGAAACAAATAAGGTGAAGAATTATGCATCAAACAAATATGTGAAAGGTTATTTTTATCAACTGCAATAAGCTACATAACATCTAATGTAAATTAGGAAAATCATATACTGTATAATACACAACAATGCCAAGGTTCTTAACCTTGATGCAGATGCCTGTGTGTCTTCTGCCTCTCTTTGGTAAATTTGCTTTGTCTCCCTAGGATGGAGACTCAGGATGTGCATCTTTTGCTGTCTCACTGAACGAAGACTCTAAACGTAATATTTCTCTTCTCACAGGCTGAAGGCTCAGAACCTGGTTGTATCTGTTACTGCCTCAAAGCTGGAGACCCAGGACTTTATATCTGTTATTGCCTCTTTCCTCACGGGCTAGAGGTTCAGAATGTTGGTGATCTGTTGCAGTACTTTCCTGGACAGGACTCAGACTCAGAACGGTTGTGTCTGTTGCTGCCTTTCTTGGAACAGGCCGGAGACTCAGAACGGGTTGTTCTATTTAGTTTGTCTCTTTAGAGGACCGAGACTCAGAATTGATCCATTAGTTACCCTTCCTCTTGCAGATTCAGACTTAGAACAATGTAGCTGTTATAGCTTCCTCCCTCATTGGACTCAGATTCGTCAGGAGCATCTTTTGGAAGGTACCTTTATCTCTTTCTGATGAGGAGGAGATTGCAATTTGGCGCTTCTCCATTTCCAGACTGTGATTGGTTGCATCTGTCAGAGTGGGGGGACACGGTGTGACCCACCCTTCTTTTCTACTTGGGAACCTTTTATACATTGTCCAAACACACATTTAGAAAAGTGTTACAAAAAATGTTTCACCTGTGAATTTTACCAAACCACAACCAGAATACATTTAGCAATTTTACACATTAGGTTCAAACTATCTGTGAAAAAGTAACAGCTTTAGTACCATTAAGCTAAATTCAATATCTTAACAATTACAAACACACACACACACACACACACACACACACACACATCACATAAAGCAAAGTGGGTCAGGAAATGAGACCTTTTTTTCTCTCTCAAATGTATTGCCATGACTCACTCACACATTTAATATCTGTCATTTTGTTTGATTAGCCGTGCCTCGCTAGCCTGTGATATTGGTTGCGAGAGATGTGTTCATTTCCCCCCCTCCCGCCTCAACCATTCTCAAAGGCCTGGCAAGGAGAGAGGCCTCATTCAGTCATCAGGACCCCCGCAGGCTAGCAGGCATCTTAACAGCCCTCTATAACAGGAGAGCACAGCCACAAAGACCCCCCACCTTCTACTCACACTCCAAAGACCAAAGCAGTGATGGACACACAATGACAGCAGCTGCAATCCGACTCACACACACTGGGACCAGTCAATACTTTCTGTTCTGTAAGTGTGTGTGTGTTCACGTGTCCCATATCAAATGCACCAAAGTGCAGCTTGTCAAATAAGATGGGTATTACTTTCCAAAAGACAGTTTAAAGCTCAAAAGCTTTCAAAGAGTCAAGTGGACTCAAGTTTTCAGACCAGAGTATATATAAACTATGTTGCAAAGAAAGAAAGAAAACTCTAATCATTTACTGTCCAACAACTGTATTTATTCAACAGGAAAAAAAGTCAAATAAAAATATACAGTCAACAATGACTAGCACTGTGGACCAGCTCACTAAAATAATAATAATAATAATAATAATAATAATAATAATAATAATAATAATAATAATAATAATAATAATAATAATAAATCATAATGTTCCATTTGTGGAAGAAAGGCTTTACTAAAATACTGAGATGGGTTTCTGGTGCTGCTAGTGCATGTTCTGTGCCATGACATAAGAAATTATTTTTAGGTCAGTTGTTTTCTTGTGTCTTTAAATGTTATAAAAAAGACATGTCCAGCACAGAAAGAAAGAGTGCTATGAAATACTACATAATTTAATAAATAGACCCCACTACTGTATTGTCCTCAATAAATGCAAGACTAATGCAATGTAGTCTATTTGCTTAAGTCTTTCCTTCATGATTTATGGTGTGTGTGTGTGTGTGTGTGTGTGTGTGAGTGTGAATATGTTGTTGTGTGTGTCTACAGGTTAATGATGAGATGTGAATGTTTGCTGTTGGGTTGGTGAATAATTTCGTATTTGAATTGTCATGCTAATTCATTGCTTGCTCCAGATAAAAATCTGTCACTCCAAATTAAACCTCAGAGAATAAAGAAACAGAATGAAGAGAGAAACACAAACAGGAATAAAGACAGGAGGCTCAGACACTTGCTGCTGTTGTAGATGTCGAATTCTAGTAAATTCAAAACAAGCCAGTAGCATACAAATGCATTTAATGCAAACAGTAAACACAAATGTGTACTTTGCATTATTTAAAGTGTCATGTTAATATTAATAAATGAATAGGATAATATCATAACCCCTATGTAAATCTGCTAACTACATACTAAAAAATGTTTGCAATCATTTCTTCACAATAGCCACTTAATACCTGATTCATATTTATTATTTATTTCAAAACAGAATATTTGTAACATTATATTTGCCCATTTAGTTTGTCCTTGCTGAATTAATTTATTAATTTCTTTCCAATACATATCTTACTGACCACAAACTCTTGAACAGTGGTTTAGCTTAGATCTGTGTGGATTTACAATAAACCTCTTTCACTGTCTTAGTAAAGAATGTCAAAGGCAAATATATAAGTCTTGTTATTATAACTTGACAGAGAAGTACAGAGTCCTGGGATATGTAAGTCAGAGGTCACCAGTTATTGGAGCATAGCTCAGGTGTCACAGAATCTCCGTTCCAGTCAAATCACAAAATATATATCCTGATTTCTTAAATTTTCTAATGGCTATAAAGGAAAAGCAGTCAAAAAACATTTCACTCACAACCCTCCATTCCCCACATCCCACATTCTGCCTGAAAACAAAAATTCTGCAGTGTTAAACCCCCTCTCAAAAGAAGAAAGCCGTTGAGTTTACATCTGTGACGATGAACGCTTATCAGGATCAACTAAACACAGAATATTCAAAAGTATGTCAAAAATTTTAAGTTCGAGACATATAATCTTTAAAATGCTTCTGTGAGTTTTACACTCCGGTCTGTTATTGTGGCGACATTTCCACGCCCTGAAATGTGACGCTGAACGAAACAAACTGTGATTGGTTGTTTGATATGTTTGTGGACGGGTGGACAAGCCTTGGCCAATGAAAGCTGCCATAGCCATCAGTCTGAAGATCTGGCTACTCGAGACTACCCTATAATTAATGAATACCCTTGTCACATCCTATTGGACTTTTGCTGTGTTTTCATTACTCACGTGTTCTGTGTGACCTCGTTTTCCCTCATGTCCAATTATTGTCATTTGGTTCAGGTGCGTGTCATTAATTACCCTCATCAGCCCTCCTACTTAAGCCCTACTACTTTTTTTAATGAATTTATCAGACACTTTTATCCAAAGCAACTTACAGTGCATTTATGCTATCAAATTTTACCTATCATGTGTTCCCGGGGAATCGAACCCCAAACTTGCGCTTGATAGCACAATGCTCTACCAACTGAGCTACAGGAACACAATAAGTTGTGTTCAGTTCACTTTTTGTCGTCTGGCCTATTATGTCCCTATGTGTGTCTCCTGCCTACAGTATTCTGACCAAAATTTAAGAGAGCTTTTACACTGGGCTCGTTTGTTGCGGTCTGAGCATGATTGTTCCTGGCACTACCCACAATGTTGGTCTGCTTTCACACTCAATAGTTTTATCAAACCCAGGTGCGTTTGCAGTCACCTTACGTCATCGCAAACGCATGGAAAACACAACATGACTGAGCATAGTTGTAATTTTTTTTTTGTTATTTGGGTGCTCTTATGCACAGTATAATAATTCATTTTTATTATTTTAATGATTTAATTTTAATTGATTTAATTTTGACTTTTAGGAGTGTGTGGACTCAACCTCGCCTCTCTCGTGTGTTGAGGAAACAATTATATTGACAGTGTTATGCATGCGCAGGATACTTTACTTCTTGAACAAGTGTGCACCCGAGTCCGTGTTGCTTGCACATTCACGCGAACCGTGCCACAGCTCGGGAGCAACCGAACTGGGACCACCTTCTCCATGTGGTCTCGGGTTCGGTACCCCAGTGCGCACCAGGGTCTGATGACAGCGTTCACACTAGCGTTTTTTCATGTGAACCATACCCCGTTCCACTTTTGAGTGTAATCTTTTCAATTAATCTTTTGATATTTTTCAACAAAACAGCATGAATAATTTATAAATTATTCTTGACCAGTTCTCAAGTTCAGCTCATAAAATACATTTATTTTCATTTTATTAAAAACGGTAAATTTTCAGTTTAAGGAGTTTACACAACTTAAAAATATATATAATTTAAGGAGAAGTAAGTTCTCGTACTTGGCTCAATAATTTGGTCACAGTAGTTAACAGCCTACTAAATGCACTGTAAAAAAAAAGACTGTAAAAATATAGTACACTATACCGTAATAATTTAAAGGAATGTACCTTTATTTTTTTTTTACACTTTGCATTGTGCGAACAAGAAGTTTAGTCAACAATCATTTCACTTGACTATTGACTATAAGTCTGTAGCAATTGTTATTAATGACATTCCTGTCTTTGTATAAAAAATATGTCCCCATGTATTTGAAAATGTTTATCTTCATAACCACTATTTAGTGCAACACCAATACTGTACAAGTACCTGCTCAAGGTTTTTTTTTTTTTTTTTTTTTTTTTTTTTTTTGCATGTTGTTGTTTAAAATTAAAAAGTGTTCCATAATATAAGCATTTTCAGTGATGCTATACACATTGTTAAATGAATTGATGTCATAATGTTTTTGACTTTAAGGCAAATAAAAGCTGCTGAACGCACTTTTAAGAATGTTTCCATCACGTAAAAATAAACCATGTTCAATTTGTATATATTGTGCTGGATTTATTTGCTACAAAAGATAGGCCTATGCTATAATTTTTTTTTAATATCTGCATAACGGATTTTCTGTTTATGGTACAGAAGAAAATGTAAATCTACAGAATTTTTTTTCCATTTCAATGTTGAAGGAAATGTCTGTAAATTTAACAGAAAATGTCCTGGTAATTTTCTGCCAGTACAATATCAGTTTTTTTTTTTTTTTTTTTTACAGTGTGGGATAATCCTTTAATTAAAAAACCTAGCATGATGTATTCACATTGCAAGAATTATTTATTTTTGTACTTGTGCGTGTTAAGATGAATCGGTAAGATTCAATCAGTCTTCAGACTGATGCTCTTAGCAGACAGATGAGAAGGACTCTCTTCAACTCAAAACCATGCCAGTGCTTTTGAAGGCAGTCTCTTTGCATCTTTTCTCTTCCACCTGACACTTTAGATATTACAGATGAAAGAGAGGTCATTATGAGGGGATGATGGGAAATGAGGTACAGAGTGATGCGTGTGAAGGAAAGTCAACAACACCTATTCGGAAAGTCTCTTTTCATCCTCTCTTGAGCAATCTATGACACACCGGGCTTCTATTTTTCATTTGTATAGACTGCTGATTTGTCCTTTTCCTGTTTTAACAAGACACGTAATAACACTTTTTGTGTTTTATTAGAAGAGGCAAAGGAAAAAAAATAGCTGATAATCATCATGCTGCTATTTTGCTGTGATTGACATATTTGCACACAACCAAACATATGTTGGTAAAAAATTACTCTTGACTCTAATTCGGGGTCCTCACCTCAATAAGTTGGTTGGTTTAATTAAAGTTCAGAAATGGAAATAAATCAATCAAATATTTGCCATGTGAAATTTTATATCTTTAAAGATTGAGGCTGTTGATTCCAGACTTAATGATCACCAACCGAAACCTGCCGGCATTTCCACAGCTAAAGTGGAAAAGCAACATACTGCTGAGCAGAACGCACAAATATCTGGCTTTGATCAGAAATAGAAACAAGAGAGCAGGCCTGAAGGACAGAAAGAGAGTGAAGAGAGGTTTAGTGGTCTCCTCCCTAAACTAGACTTCCTATATTGTAGCACAGAGGCATTCACCTTTAAACACACACACATGCATCAGGGTTGAGCAAAGTTGGAATTTCGAATGGGTTCCTTTTCAGTTCATGGGTTTGAATTTGAATTGATTTGAGCCTCACAGGCTGTTGAATTTGGAGTTTGAAGAGGAATGTTCTGAATTTAAAGTTACAGCAACAGAGGAATTTCACTACCCCAACACAGTTTACATCAAACCATAGCTGGATCATTAATTACTAATTATGCATATGTTTTCTCAACATGCTTTCTCAAATTTCTCTGAACTAAGCCCAATAATGTAAAATTAACACAGCCATCAAAGCAATTTTCCCCACACAAATGTTTCTATGCAGCACCAAAAATTGTTTACCACATTTGACTTTATTTTACATTTACAATAAGTAAAACATTTTGTCATTATGTAAACACAGCATTCATGGGACATGAAGTGCTTTTCCACCATTGTCCATATTAAATATGATGAAATGTATAAATTCAATAAAACACCCCTATAGGTGGCATTTTAAGGGCCAGATTTACTAACAGCTTGCATCTTGTGTCTTTTGGTGTTAAAACAGCACTGTCAGGAATTACTAAAGACGTGGAAAGGCGTGGTTTTTTGTTCATGACTTTTTAAATATGCATTTGTAGGAGTTTCTCTTTCAGGTGCAAAAATTAATGGGATGAGAGTATTAAAATGAATCATGCAACGCGATTTACTAACATCTATGCTTGTATTTGCGGCATCATTAAACGTGCAACAAAAAATAATGTCTTAAAGCTTGAGGTCATCTGTGCTGCTCTTGGTAGATTGCGCTGGTCATTATAGAAAAAATCTGGCTGCATTTATGATCTGCGTCAGTAAATCACACAGAATTTTACCCTCCCATTGCCATTTTTTTTTTTTTGTGATCAACTTTTTAACAAAAATTGTATGTTTATTCAACAAAACAATGTTAACAAAACAGGTAAGGGGAAGCAACAGACACATCAATAATTTTACAATATGAAAAAAAACTGTTATGGCCATTCCATATTCTAAAATGTTTTGAAGAAAAAATTGCCATGCATTGATGGTACAAGGTGTAGCCTTATTCAGTTGTGCTGTTGTACATTCACAAGTCACTCTTTTAAGGAGGCTATGAATCCAGAATTTTTTTTGTACATGTGTGGAGTAAACCAATTTTACTTTTTTGTCTTCTTCGCAGCTTTAAAACCAGTTTAATTTTAAACCTCTTGTAAGGAGTTATGCATACTCAGTTGATGACTTTGAAATGTACAAGACAATGAGCCAAGTTTTTAGAAGTTAAAGTTAGATTAGACCACATCCTCTCCCAGTCATGGGGGCTTTCCAACATGGGAGCTTTTCCAATATGTGCGCCACTGAGTGACGTTTGTACTTCCCAGCCAGAGAGCACCTGTCCATCAAAATCTCACTATCCAATCAGAGTAGATCAATGTTAAGCTCGACCCCACGAGAGGTTTGTGTCAAAACACCAAATGAAAAACTATGCGAACCATAAGTGAAATCTGTGGCAATGCATCCAGAATCCACGATTAGCAAAATGAATCTTTGAAAAACACTAACAAAGAATGAAGCATATTTGAAGAGCCTGTTTAATTTCTGCAACTGAGTTCATTTTTTTCATTTTCATTGTGTTTTTCTTCTTTTGTAATGGCATATTTTTGATAGTTTCTGAAAAAGTTACGTTGAGTTTTATAAAGTTATGTTAATTTTTATTGAACTGAATGTAATTCCATAGAATTATTGGTTGTTTGTATATCCAAATGTAGATCACTGAGTGCTAGGGTCAGTAGAGTCTATTGCTTCTCTTACAGTCGAAGCCACAACGGAATCAAGTGTACCGAATGTTTGAATTTTTTTCCTTTTTTTGGCGATTGTTCATTCTCTCTTTTCTTGAACGTCCTTGACTGCTGGGATAGTCATTGAGGGCTAGGTAAAGAGTGCTTCAAAAATGAACTAACAGGATATATGCAGTTTCTGACAAAGTGAGCAGAGCACTATGCATACATTTCATTTTTTCTCTTGTAAAGGATAAATACTATTTTTCTTTAAAGGATATTATTATGTACTATGAAATTACTGTAAACAAAGGTCTTGAATACATTGTTAATTTATTCATATTGCTGGCGAAATTCTACATACATAAACAAAAATGTTTAAACTCATCCCCTATATTTAAAGTATTTTTAATTGAATTTGATTGTTTTATATCTTCATTGAAATGGATAAAAAACAAAAAGTCATTAACATGTCTAAAATATTATGAAATTTTCTTTAGATCCCCTGTAACTAATTAATGTAATTTTATATTACACTGACCGTCCTATGCTCTGTACTATGTAAGTTATTTGTTCTGTGTTCAAAA
This sequence comes from Carassius auratus, assembly GCF_003368295.1. Lineage (NCBI taxonomy): Eukaryota > Metazoa > Chordata > Actinopteri > Cypriniformes > Cyprinidae > Carassius > Carassius auratus. The sequence continues at coordinate 43,033 of NW_020528422.1, forward strand.
AAAAAAAAAAAATGCATTCATTTCTGTCGAAGGGTCACATGATCTCCTCCCATCAGCACTTTCAATAAATTGCGCTCTAATACTAATTTGCCGTTTAGTAAATCTTGCCTTATAAGTATTGATTATTATCATCATTTCATGGAAAAACCCATATGTTGCGTATTGCTTGTTTATGGGTAAATCATACAGTTGTATAAAATATAAAGAAATAATTATTTTATTTTTATTTAAAACCTGCATATATATGACTATATGACTATATATATAATTTCATTTAATTGTAACTTTACTTATTCAGATTCGCTTGCACACATGGCTAAAAAAACCCATAAGAATTCACATAAAAGAAAGAAAGCAACATGGAGACAAAAGTGAAAAGGCATTTTGATAAAGCTGAAATTTCTTTAATGCATTGTTCTTAGTGAATCAAAAACATCACCTCAAAAAAGAAAAAAAAAACAACAACGATGTGCTGGTAAATATTTAAAAATCCTTGGTCAGTCTAAATAGTAAATAACACAGATCCAAGTAATTAATTTATGCATCTCTCTCTCTCTTTCTCTACATTTATTTAGAAAAATTTAATCTTGCAGTGATACTTTATTATACTTAAAAATATCTAGAACCCACAGATAAGATAACTAATGAAAGTTAGCCAACTTACATCGAATTACATTTTTATCTTTTGCAAGCAGAGATAGTGAAAGTACGTTTATTTAGAATGAAGGAACTTATTTAGAAGAATAACACAAAAACAGGAAAAGGAAAGAGAAGTGAAACAAGAAAGGGGAATGCAAAATGCATTGAAACAAGAAAGAAATGTAGTGATCTTTCAACTGAATTTACAGTACTGCTGAGCTTTACCATCGCATCCAAAAAACAATAAACACATAAATATTCCCATTCAAGCACACCGAATCTTGCTCTACATAATATATGGTTTATCTGCCCATTTCTCCTTTCAAAGTGAATAAGTTCTTCATCACTCTGCATTCATCAGAGTTTGAAACCAGCAGACAGAATGACGGATTGGCTGCACATTTATTCAGTGAGGCTCAGAGATCTCTCTCAATGTCTTAAATTTGAAAAAGATGATAGCAAGTTTATCATGGGCTCTTCCTCTGCTCCAGACGTGTCATCTTCCTTGTGCATCATGCCAAGATTTTTCAGCACGACGTAGCACATTTATTATATTACATATGCATGCGCACACTTCCTCTTCACCTCTTCCATTTCCAATTTCTCCATTTCTGTCCCCATGGCCCTCCAAAAATGTTTGAGTGTCAGAGGTAGAGCGGTGGATGCAGACAGATGAATTTCTGGTCTTCATAATTTAGACTCCAAAGAAAGTAAACAATACAGCCGGTGATCTGCTGACTTTGCGTCTATCCAACCGGTGCTAGATTTTTTTATTTAAATTTTTCATTGTAAAACCTCCCTTTCAAGCTTGAAAAACTCCCCCACCACTATAGCATCATCTTCTGCAGCTATTAGTTGTGAACGTTCACTAAAAAACTGCTGTGAAAAACATTTTGTCTTTCAGCATTGTGTGCCTTTTTCTGTTGAGGAATAACACAGCATTATGTTTTTAAAAAATAAATAATGAAACTTTAAATCTGTTGAATTTTGTTGAATATTGAAAAGTTCATTTATTTTGTGAACTATAGTGTTCTATTATTTTCTATGCAAAGACCATTTTGATCATTTTATCCAAATGTCCTCAAATAAATGAATACATAATAAATGAAAAAATCTTTGCTGGAGCAATATCAAAGGATAAGTTCATCCAAAAAATGAAAATTAATTTCACAACAGGAGATGGATGTGGGATGAGAGGATAGTGGCTCTCAAACTCCAAAAACTGCATAAAAGAATCATACAAATTTGATTCCAAATGAGGAATATTCAGAGTCCTCTGAAACCGTACGATAGCTTTGTGTGAGTCATTATTCACTGAACATCTTCATATAATTCAAATCTGGTGCTTTAATGATACACGCGAGAATGTGTTTACATAAGAGCATTGCAGCGAGAATGCTGGACACCATAGAAAGAGAAAAGAGGAGCAGAAGAAATTGTGCACAAACTTCATCGCTTGTGTCATCATAGCATTAACTTTGAATGCAAAGAAGTGATTGAAACCTCAGTATTCACCTTTACAAAATCTCCCCAAAGGCACTTGCCCCACAGCACTGCCCTATTGGCTCATCCGAAAACAGATGGACTTTGGGCCATAAAACAGGCCATATACTGGATCTATGGTACATAGGAATTTTTAGAAGAATTGTCCATATCATTCACAGTTATGTGACGGTGAGGAAAAAGTACATCTAAAGGATTTACGCATCAGCCCTGCAAGCAGCAATAAAGCTTGAGGTACAATACGTGCCATTGCTTTAAAGGCCACTCTTCAAAACAGCTGATGAAATGTAAAGTCATCATGCTCTGATTCCTTTTCATAGTTCATTGTCAGAAAAAGTATGTAGATGTTTCTTGGAATAAATTTGAATTCAGCCTCAGCTAAACTTGTAACCTTTCAAATGCTAATGAATATTTTGCCGGGAATACTCGATGCCTCTCTCTTAATCTTAAATGCTTTCATCCTCCTTTGAAATATCGTGCACACTACAAGGGAAGCTATGCTTTGCACGGATGTCACAATGGTAATCAAAAAATTGACGTGTTTGTGTACCACTGTTCAGAGAAGTGTAGCTGCATCAGATCAGTTCAACAGCTTGCAAGAACTTCTATTTGATAATGAATCCCACTGGGTTTGTCAACACCATTACAGCATCACAGCTGTTCTTCAAGGTGTGTGTCTCTCACAAATATTTCGCTGCGTCCCTGGGGACGGGCGACACAATGAAAGCGCTGACAAAACCTTGCCCTAATCAGACACCTGTAAGACAATCAGAGTTTCTCCTGCAAATGAGGAGAGGTGTTTAACAAGGAAAACCTCTGGGAGAGCTCAAGTGTACAATAGTGTGATTAGGGGTGACTGCATGTGTGTGTGTGTGTGTGTGTGTACCTGTTTCTCCCCAAACAGGCAGGTATTCATCTTGCTGGATGTCCAGCATGATCTCCAGGCCGTTGCCTGTGCCTCCTTTCATCGTAGTCCTCAAAGTTTTCCCCTCTTCGGCAGCGTTAAACATGTAACACTTCCCATAACGTGTAAACACCTGGAAAGAGAGAGAGAGAACGTTTATTAGACTTTTTTTATTCATTTATTCGCAACATGCTGTTGATTCCCACAAACAATAATTTTGACTTACTCTGCATGTGTATAAATGCCATGAATTACATTTAAATAAATTGTTAATGAAAGCTCAGCAGGCAAATTGGCCTGAACTGTTTAGAAGTAGTTATGTGAAGCTTGTATATTTTTTTACATTTCGTGAATAATTTAGTATCAAAATATGTATATTTATTAAGCTGTAAAGTTGCCTGAATCGTCCTCCTGAGATGGCAATTCTCTCAAGGTCGATGAACTTCTGGTTATAAGATATTGATGTAATTCTGGCGAGCGGAGAATACAGAACGCAAGTGGCTCAAAATAAACAGTGGTTTACATATCACCTACAATATTTATGTCCTGTCCCTCATGTGCCTTCCTGGTTTTTCAATGCACCGATATAAAAAAAAGTAAAAATAACCAAGTGACCTTACTTACTAAATGGTCATAACAAGAGTTGAAATATTATACATAACTATATATATTGGAGGCGGTTGTCACAAGGGTTGGTAATTATAACGTGTTTTTTGTAGCCAAGACTGTGTGTTTACTTTTGAAAAGTTTGACAGTTGCATATGGAAGCATTTATTTGCAGTACTGTAAATTATAGGCTTCAATTTTCCATTATAGGCCGCTATTATTTCTGTATGTACTGTAGCATAATGTGTTTTGCTTAAATTTTTACACACAAATCAGAATAACTGTGATAATTGGCTGTACGCTACATACACAGTATACAGAAATTAGTTTGAAATATTATTTTGGATTTCTATCAGAAAATGAAAATTCTGTCACATATGCCATGCACTCGCTCTCATGTTGTATTTCTTTCCTCTGTGAAAGGCAAAAAAAAAGCCTTTTTTTCATGCAAGTAAAATGACTGAAGAGCTGACGTCACACTTCAAAAGAATACAAAAGCACCATAAAAGTATTATAAAAATGGACCAGGCAACTCTATTCTTCTGTGATGATAGTTTTGTGGGAGGAATTTAAGTCATTATTGACTGATCTTCTTCCCCTCTTGAGTCACCACAAATAACAAACCATGCAGATTGTTTTTGATTTACTGGAAAGATCAAATTCAAATTGAAAATTTCACAAATTGGGCACCATTACTTCTCTCATTGCTTTCGTGAATATTTAAAAGGAGAACTAGGGTGAAGTTGGAAGTGAATTTTTTTTTTTTATTCTAAATTGATCGATTTGAAGTCTATCACTTACACAAACCATTCACATGGCTTCAGAAGACTGGGGAAAGCACAAGTCATGTGGACTTTCATACTGCTTTAATGCTGCTTTTTAGTCCTTTTGGAAGCTTGAAAGCTCTAGTCCCATGCATTATAGTTGCCCAGAAAAGAGCAGCCAGTAGATTATCCTTTTGTGTTCCGCAGAAGAAAGGGACCACCACCTTTTACAAAGCCCAAGTCCTTTATCCCTTTCGTTCTGCTTTCAGCTCTAATTTGGGAATTAATTCGATAGTGAGATGATATGCAATTAAGAGAGCGAGATAAAGCAATTCTCAGTTTGTTTTGATGATAATGTACAAGAAAAGACATACATGGACAAATCTGGATCCCTTGTTATACAGTACATAATGATGATAATTAAGATTATGCATGGTTCAACCCCCTCAGTGTCTAAGAATCAAGATTCTTTAAAGAAAAAAATAAAATTGGAATCACATCATTTCAAACCTACATGACTTTTTTCTTCTTTAAAACACCATATTTATCTATTTTTGTTCAATACAGTTAATGTTGTTTTGTACCCCATTCACTTTAATTGTACAAGCAAAAACAGTTGAATAATTCTCCCACTGAAGAAAATAAGATAATTCAGGTTTAAAACAACATGAGAGTGAGTAAATGATGAAATCAATTTTTTTTTTTTTTTTTTTTTTTTTTTTTAGGTGAACTAACCTTTAAGCATAGAGAGGTGAACTATATTTCTCTACCAGAGGTGCAATCCACTGACTGAACAGCAAACATGTTGAAAGATTTCGGTCTTCGCTCGAAGATAAGCATGAAACTGTATTTGGAAAGCCACTTTAAAAATGTTTCTTTCCAAGGATTGGTGTGGGAAAATCTCTGAAAGAGCTACTTCTAGCTAGTGTAGGAGCTTGATGGATGGATGAGTGATTGAGAAGGTTTCTCCTTACAGAATGTCTGTGTACACACACACACACACACACACACACACACATATGGACGTTCAAGATAAATTACCATAGCCTGCAGCTGCCAGACCACAGCCCACAAAATCGACATGAATATTCAGTCTCATCCTTCATGCCTGAGCTAAGTGCTAGCAGAGATTACTCTTAATGGATAGAGAGAGAGAGAGAGAGAGAGAGAGAGTAACATACAGTCCTCATTTTCTGCAGTGACTGACAGCTTTACTTCTTGTTCTTGTTCTCTACTACAAATTCAATTTAATTTCAACTGACAAGGCAAACAGAAGCAAGGATTTCCGCTCAAGATAACTTGCGGCTTATTAAATAGGAACCAGTGACTTAAAGCCATCTTTCTTCATAAAACCAAAGACGTCTCTTTAGAACCAGACCATTCCTTTAGGATTTAAGCCAGACAGCTTTGACAATGAGCAAATGTCAAACAATTTAATCTAAAAACTCAAAACACCTTAATAAAAGGCGCAATTAAAAGGTGGTTGCCAATCGCTTTCTTACTAAATGAGGTTAACCAAACATCTGCAAAAATCTGTCACAGAATACTGATAGACAAAGCACACAAATACATATGACCCTTTAAAAAAGTCAATAAGCCATTATGACTGCTGTTGTTTGCAATAAAGATCTTGTGGGTGCACTGTCATTACTACTTAGTACCTAGCATGTTGACGTTCAGAGTCACTGTAAACATGCCAATAGTCATTTGCTGTTATTGACCAAGGATGTTTCTCTGAACTAGCAGCAAACAGCAAAACATTTGTGAAGGCTTGATTTGAGCACACATGCCAAATACTTTCTTAATAGCCTCTAAATCCATTAAACTAATTCAGCCAAGTAATGAAACACAAATAGTGCTTTTTTTTTTTTTTTTTTTTTTTTTTTTTTTTTTTACATGTACTCTTCACAGAGAGGAAATAAATAAATAGAATTCTTCCATCAGTGCTGTAGTTTGGTGCGTTTATGTCAAGACAAGACAACCTCTGTTACTTCAAAGTTAGTAGGTTACTGTTAGAACACAGGATGCTACGAAACGCATCAATTCACTTTCAATTAACTTGCATCTCATAAAAGTCACATTTGTGACAACTTCACAACTTTCGTTGTGGATGTTGGTGTGCAAGCGCCTTTGTGAGCTAAATCAAGCTCATTAGCTGGTTTGTGCGCTTCTGCGAACACAAAAATTCTCATTAAACATTCAAAGAAAGGAAGCAGTTTGAGTGTTCTAGAACAAAAAGGTCGTGACCTGGTTTGATTGATGCCCATTGCTTTTAATGACACCGACAGAGACGCTATTAGCAAAGGTACTTGTGTGATATGGCTGTAGGCAAGAGAAGATTGACTGTGGCAGGGCTCTTTTTACAGGTGAATATGCGATGGGTTGACCGTAAGAATATGCCGACACGGAATACATTATGATAATCATATTTAGGGAAAGCAGTGGGAGATGAAGCACAACTTGATGTTCAAAAAAGGTCGCACTCATTTACATCTAGTTGTTTAGCTGCTCTCTCTGGCACGTTGAAGATTTCGATTAATAATATAGATGTACAGTATGAATAAATCAGGTTAATCTGAATATTTATGAGGTGTAGAATTAGATGCTATTTGGAGTGGTCCGAAACAACTGCTAACTACTGTGTTAACGGAGCATGTTATGAACACTCCTCAACATGATCACCTTGTATTCGCACACGTAATTTTTGTATTAAATGACTGATCATTCGGTATGTAGATCAGCTCTCTGCCTGACAGGGTATTTATCAATGAAACTGGGAAAATTAAGACTACCCCAAGGGTTTTAAACCCACAGAGAAAAATGTGGTCTTTTCTGCAAATGTTTGCACTAAGTAAAGTCATCCTAAAAACTGGAGAAGTTTCAACTAGTGTGCCAGGAGCATAATGTTTTGCCATTTCCTATCTAAAGACCTGGAAGTGCTCTATGATGTCTCTGAGTCTTATCAGTCACCAGCCTGGTGGATTTTTTCTCCCATGTCGCCTGCCACATGGATTATCTTCTTCAGACATGGATGCCATCCTTTTCTCATTTCATTCGCTGTCTCCGGGCCCTCCTCCATTCTTTTATTCCTCTCTACAGTGTGTGTTTATCTCTAAAGTGGCTTTTGCACCATGAAGTGTCTGTTATATTTAGAAGGAAATCTCAGTTTGATGAATTTATTGCAGTGGATACTCTAGGACAAGAGAAAGTTGAAAAAAAAAAAAAAACTTTAAAAAGTTAATCAAAATTTTCTCTGAAATAAACCAGAGAGAGAGAGAGAGAGAGAGAGAGAGAGAGAGACAGATATACAGTATATATATATATATATATATATATATATATATATATATATATATATATATATATATATATATATATATATATATATATATATGTTATCGAATACATGTAGATTAGATTAGATTAGATTTGATTCAACTTTATTGTCACTGTACATGTAAGGTACAAAACAAGAACCAGAAGTGCAATAAGCCGTTCACGAGTTCACACTTACATATAATTAGCTGAAGTATGTAATGCATATTTGACGTGCTTTCCGGGGACAAGCTATGAGATTCCCCTATGAGATCCGAACCTAGAGTACCCCCACTGTATAAGTGTAATATTAACTCCAAATGAGGAGATGGGGTGGAGGGGTATGCTGATAAATCCTTCAAAGAAAAGAGGTAAGTCAGTTGCATTTATACCATAGCCAACGGCTGGGTTTTTTGGCCTGGCGAAAACCTTGGGCCAAAGCGGGCCAGCTGGGGCTAGAGGAGTGGTTATGAACAAAGGCGGAGTTTCTCCACGTCTAGAGAGCGTCAGCACGCGGATCATTTCATAAAGCTTACAGCTATAACACAAGCATTAAAAACGTTCACAAATAAGTTGAGCTAAAAAACTTTCAGTCAGCAGCAAGTGTTTGAAATAACTTGATCCGATGTGGATTATAATCACCATACAATGTAGAAATATTTATAACCGATGCAAAAGAATGCACACTAGGCATTAACGTTACCATAGTAAACATGGTAAATGCGATGACTTGAAGAAATCAGATGTCAGCTTCTTATTCTCTATCACAATCGTGTATTTATTTAGTAACATATTTTATCTGTCATAAGTCTCATCTCGAGAGTTTGGCTCCACATAGCCATGTCATAAAAATATGTTTTTTGTTCGGGAGCTTTTATAGAAATATCATTGTTTCTAAATGTATATGGGCTACTGTGACTATAACGGAAATAGACTCAACTGAATAAGCAGGGTGTGTATAACACTTTATTTTTGTGTGACTGTCATGATCGTTAGCTGGAGTGCCCATGAACTTCAGTAGAGGGAACACCACTCAGGACTGTTGGATTTGGGGTATGAACTCCATTTCCCACAATCCCGTACCTAGGGCTAATCACCACCAGGTGTTTCCCATTACCACTCCCCTATATATACCGTTTTTGGACTCAGTTATTGCGAAGTCTTGTTAAGCCCAGTCTGATATCTCCGAGCGTTTCCCTTGCGTTTGTTCCATTCATGTCTGATCTTGGATTGTTTATACCACCTGTGATTCTCTGCCGCCTTCCCCGACCTCTGCCTGGTTCTGTTTCTGGATATCCTTTGACATTCTCGACACTGTTATCTGATTACTGCCTGTCTGACCATTCTCCAATAAATATACTGCAACTGGAACGTTTTTGTTACAGTGACTAATTTTCAATCCTGATAAATGAATTCATTATGATCAATGTAGACTATCACTTATTATAGTAAAACATGAATGCTTTTAGATTTAAATATTTAACAAAGCATACAAACAATTGGCCCTTTTTATGTTCGTTTTGTGATCGCGCTAGTTCCAGTTACTTATTCCTTATTAATTTTCTGCTAACTTCTCTCTGTTGGTGAAATGATGGGGTTGCATGACGTTGTTCCTGAGAGGTGTGTAAAGGGTGGGTTTTCTATTTTGGCCGCAGTGCTACAAGTCCGAGGCTATTGGCCCCATCTGGCACATTTAAAGCACTGGCTCACACTGCCCCGACAGTGGAAAAGTGGCTATTGATGGCTTCATACGGTTGATGAGGGTTGAATACTTAGGGGTGAGAAACAAAGAAAGGTGATCAGACTATCCCAGATGGGGGAAGGGGGTCACAGTGTGAGGCTCCATCAATGTATGTGTAAACATGATCCAAAGTTGATGATGATCCTCTAGTGTGGAAGGAAACATGTTGATAGAATTTGGGGAGCATTGTCTTTAAGTTTGAGTGATTAAAATCACCTACGACAATAAAAGCAGCCTCCAGGGGTGAGCAGTCTGTTGTTTACTAATGGCCGCATGCAGTTCGTTCATAGCAAGCTTGGCATTTGCATCCGGTGGAATATAGGCTGCAGTTATAATGGTATAAGTGAACTCCCATGGTAGATGAAAAAGGTCTACACTTAACCATGAAAAACTCTAGGTTAGCTGAGCAGTGTCTCCCAACAACGACAGTGTCCGTACACCAAGATTTGTTAACATAAATACACAATCCACTGTCTTTGGTCTTGCTGGAGTCATCTGCTGTCCTATCTGCCTGAAGCGTGTAGCGTCTGGCTAGCTCAATAGCATCACTGTGTAGGCATGTTTCTGTGAAAACCATGACATTGTAATCCAAAAATCTCTTACTGTGGGTGATGTGAAGTCATAACTCATCCATTTTGTTCTCCAATGACCGCAAAACATGTAAATGTTATAATGACGGCAGATTTTAAGTCATGGTTACTTGATATTTTAAGTTTGGTCAAGACATTTACTAATTTTGCAAATCAATTTAAGACAAGCAAACTTTTCCCTTCATTTTCATTTTTTCGCTTTCATTTTTTTCTACCGTATATTTTTACAGAGAGAAGAAGAGAGCAGAAAAAAATCCTTGCTGTTGAGTAGATCTGGCCTTTGAGTGGAAGAAGTGAGTCCAGACGCATTATATCCTCACTCTGGACAGAAAATGCCAATGGCTTGCGGCTAATGGCATAATGCCAGGATATTTTTGACAGTCTGCCACCCAAACCTGCTCAGTCTTATGATTCCACCTGGTCATTCACACCATCACAAAAATCAATGACACCTTGACATTTTTATTGTGTCATCGTTCACACACAAATTCAACTCAGGAAGATAAAAATGGTCAAGAAACTCAAAGTTTCCAAGTAGGCCTCCATTAAACCCCCCAAAATCTGAGTTACTTACTATAACTATTAAACCTTGGGAATGGAAACCTTCAAAAAGATAGTTAACCCAAAAATGCAAGCATTTTTGTCTATACATTTGAAGTCAAACTTTTTGGTTGCCAACAATCTTCAAAATATCTTGTTCTGTTCCACAGAAGAAAGATTTTGTCCCAGATCTTGAGCAACATGAGTATTTTTATTTTTTTGTGGATCAACTATCCCTTTAAAAAGCTGCCAGAACACCTCTAAATCCATTGTGTCTAAAGCTTTCAGCTGTTTCATATCTCAAATCATAAGTGAGAAGAACGTAACTTCCAGCCGTAACTGAAAATTACAGAGTAAAAAGATTTCAAAATACCACCACTATAAAAAAAGTCTAAGCAGGAAAACGGTTTCCTGATTACCACAGTAACTGCGCCGGACTAGCATTTCCACTAATATGACATAAGCAGGTGATACAACACTTATCTCCTTAGACAAATTCCCATTCTGCCACAACAGCTCACCGGAGGATGGAGCAATAATGGAAAAATTTAAATCAGGTGTGTTTAGAACCAGTTAAGCGCTTTTATCAAAGCCAAAGTGGACTAGAGCATTTCTGACCACCTTTATTGTGATGTGGTCCTGCGTTGTTCCCCTAAATCGATTTCCATTCTGCAATGGATTGTCACCGGATGGAGCAGAGAGGGTCTGGGCGGGGTGTTTAATGGCAGTTATGTTTATAAAAATCTGTAGAGTTGCAAGGTGAGCACTTTGCTTCATGGAGCATTAACAGTGATGGGTGTGAGTCGGTGAATAATTCATAATACAAACCACAGACAAAATGGGTACACAGTGGACACACACACACACACACATGCAGACTGGTTTAGTTAAACTTCATCATCTTTACATCCAATTAAACAAAGAACATTACTGGACATGCAACATTACACAAATGTAATCTTTTATTACCCCGTCATAAATGTAATAGCAGTTATATGTGCTTGACTAGCGCTAATTAAGGACCTGATGAGGGAATGTACAGAGTATTCTAGGCAATAAATCTTCAAAGATAGTAAAAAAAAAAAAAGAAAAAAGAAAGAAAGAGAGTGATGCATCAGCAGAGAAATAATATTTCTAACAACTATTATTCTTGTCTATTTCTGTGCATTCAGTATTACTGTAATTTCATACAGTGTCTGCATGGACTCATATAATTCACTTACCCTCTCTGCCACTCATTCAATGTCCTCTTTCATTTATTTGCTTATTTATCTATTTTAAGCAACTCAAATTAGCATCTCTCCTATTCAACTATAACTCATGTTCAGCTGTGACACCTCAAAACACCCTAATTGAAATTAGTTCATTAAATTGTTATAATACTGTGCTCTCAAATGCAGCATGAGACGTCACTCAGTAGAGTCCTTATGAGTCAGAGACTTTTGCTCTGTTCCAAAATTTTCTGCGCTGCCTTCGAAGGCAGTATTTTAAGGCTCAATAAGCATACTGCAGACACGAGGGCTGGTTCAAAAGGTTGACAGCATAATTATGCAGTCTCCTAAAATACCTTGTTTTTGCCAAATTCTAGGTCAGCATTGCATGTATCCTTCACGAAGAAGGCAATCCCAGCATGTAGAGTGAGTGAAAAAAAAAAAACAGACAAAGTGACTACTGTTCAAAAGTTGGTAGGCTTGGAAGAATTATTGGTAACACTTTAGTTTAGAGACCAATTCTCACTACTAGTTGCTTATTAGCCTACTATTAACATATTGGCTGTTTATTAGTACTAATAAAGCACATATTCTTCATGACCCTACTCTGCATCCCTATTCCTAATCAATACCTTAACTTTACTACCTTACTAACTATTAATAAGAAGCAAACTGGGAGTTTATTGAGGCAAAAATCATAGTTAATACTTAACATTAAGAATTGGACCCCAAACTAAAGTGTGAGTGAATTATTTAATGTTTTTGAAAGAAGTCTCTCAACAAGCATGGATTTATTTGAGCACAGTGAAAACAGTATTGTTGTGGAATATTATTACCATTTAAAAATAAGATGTGTTTTAATATATTGACTTGAATGTGATTTATTTCTGTGAATTTCCAGCATGATTACTCCAGGCTTCACTGCCATGTGATTCTTCAGAAATCATTCTAATATGCTGATTTGATGCTGAGACTTTTCTTAGTATTATCAATCTTTAAAACATTTGTTCTGCATGCTTCATATTTTTATGAGAACTTTTATGCATGCCTTTTCAAAAGAACAGCAGTACTGCGTGATTAGCTTAGGAACATGACATCAATCGTTAGTTGATAGAAAATGAAATGAGAAATACTCATAAAAATGAGCATGAACACTGAAAATTACTGATAAGATTAGTGTACCCGTGTTTAGTGTAAAAATTTACCAAATTAACTAATTGCTGTGCATTTAGTGCTTCCCTTACAAAAAAAAAAAAAATGTTTTTTACAGAAAAAAGGAAAAAACCTGGTTACTATAGTTAAACCAGGTTAACCATTGCCACACTAACCATCGTTCAACCATGGTGGTCAATATGCCAAAACCCATGGTTACTACATTTTTACTATAATAAAACCATGTAAATGGCATATTATCATTACAGCTTTAGCCAGTGGTAACGTAAAAACATTACAACCGTGACATCACATGCCCTCAATAGAAGATTAATGGCCCATCTTGCATATTCTCTTCTACAGACACTCACACTTTTCTCACTTTCTCTCTCTCTCTGTGCCTCTGATGGGTTATAAAATGGTCTATCCTGTCACAGCAACATCAGCCCCCTCATCTGCCCTTTCTCTACCTGTCTCCATCTCTTCCTCTCCATATTTATGTGCAAAAGACACTTCACACCCCCTCGGGTATGTTTCTGTCCCAACTGTCAATCAAGGTGTCTTGCTGCCGTAGCAACAGGAGATGACCCTGACTTAGGCTCATCAATCACCTTGTTTAGGCATCAATTGTTATCTTAATCAAAACCCCTTCTCACATACACCTTTGTTTTCACATGAATTAGTTTGCTCTAAAATATTTCATTTTAACCCCCCCCCACCACCACCACCACCACCAGATTTTTTTTTTTTTATTAAATGATATAAATCTGTGAACATTTGATGTTGACTCTCTAATTGAGATTTTTCCTTCATTCATCTTTTTTTTATATTAAAATAAAGCCCTTATTAAATTCTAAAGTAGACAATTGCATAAATAATGAAAATCATAGTCATAATTATGTCAAAATTTACTTATCCATTCTGAATTTTTTTTTTCATAGTTCACAACACTGAATCCCACTGACTTTCATTGTATGAACAAAAGAATAACATCAACATCAACAGAATCTCAATATTTTCTTCTTTTGTATTACACTGAAAAAAAAAAATTATAATAAACTTAAAAACAACATAATGAGTGAGTGACGTGACATTCAGCCAAGTATGGTGAACCATACTCAGATTTTATGCTCTGCATTTAACCCATCCAAAGTGCACACACACACACACACCACAGTGAACACACACACACACCTGGAGCAGTGGGCAGCCATTTATGCTGCAGCGCACAGGAGCAGTTGGGGGTTAGGTGCCTTGCTCAAGGGCACCTCAGTTTTGGTATTGCCGGCCCAAAACTCGAACCCACAACCCTAGGGTTCGGAGTCAAACTCTCAAACCACTAGGCCACAACTTCCCTGCAAATGATGCATTTGCAAATAAGCAAATTATGACAATGATATTTGAACTCTCAAATTTTATAATTTATAACTCAGTCAGAGCCGTCTTTTAATGAAAAAAAGAATATATATATATATATATATATATATAGCGCTTTGTGTTTTGCATCCTGCTTCTGTCTCCCATTACAGATCCAAGCTGTGAGTGTTAGAGGAAGAGGTTGAATAAAAGGAAATTAAGCATGAAAGCCCAAGAGTCCATAACAAACCTAGCACAGGCATTTGAAGAGACACCACATGCATCTCTGATGAGTTGCTCTTGAGGGTCATGTCGAGTGAAGTTCACTAACTTGTTAAATACTTACTGTTTTTATGAGCCTACCATTCTCTCAAGTGTCAGTTACATATTTACTGGTGAAACCCTCTCCAAACTTCATTAGCTTCTACAGAAGTGTTGTTGAAGTTTTCAAAAATGTTTTTAACTTTCCACATGGCAGTAATGCTTCCAGCATTACAATAAAGACATACTATGTATTACATTGCTGGTAACTAAGTTTTTTTTTATTATTATTATTAATTGTTTTTTTGTAACTGATATAACTTTGAAATTGAAAAAAAAGACCAATTTGAATAAATCAAGTTAATTGGACGTGACAAACTGTAAAGGTGGATATATGCATTTCTTTCTATAAATAATTGTTTATACATAATCTAATCCTAACAAATGACATCATGTTGGAGAATTAAACGTTAAGTGATGTTTAAAATGATGGTGACAAGCATCAGTGTTAATTTCTGCATATACTTAAGTTACATACATTAAATGATAATATGAACAAATTAATAATGAATAATAAAAAGTAATTAAAGTTTTTATTAAGTTCTTTAAGAAAGTTTTAGATTAATAAATGCTGTAAAAAAGTTTAATTTATGATAGCCAAGTCTAAATCTACTACATTTAATGTTTATTGAAAAAGTAATTGCTAATTAAACATAATAACAAATTGAATCAATATCTAAAATTGAATACATATAAACTGAAAAAAAAGCTTAAATGAAAATCAAAAATGTTGCCTTGGCAACTGACTTTAAAAGCTAAGAAATTTTTTACAAATAAAACTGAAATAGTAATTAGTAATTAAGACCATTGTAACAATAAAAACCCCATAACTACAGGAAGGAGGCGGGAACCAGCGGACAATCAATTGCATTTTAATAATTAAAAATAAACACAAAACAGAAATAAAAACCCAGCTCACAACTAAAAGCCCAGGCCTGGTCCTCTCTCGTCCGTCACTGTCGTTGCTACTGTTTTATATCCCTCCATCTCCTCCGTGGGACTCGAGAACGGTGGGTCGAGCAGGTGTCGCTCATTTCCCAAACACTCCACCGGCCTCGCTCCTGTTC
Organism: Carassius auratus; assembly: GCF_003368295.1. Classification (NCBI taxonomy): domain Eukaryota; kingdom Metazoa; phylum Chordata; class Actinopteri; order Cypriniformes; family Cyprinidae; genus Carassius; species Carassius auratus. The sequence goes on from NW_020528422.1 coordinate 58,742, forward strand.
CCACGTCTCTCGGCCCCGCCCCACTCGTCACAACCATCTCTTGGTTTACCTGTCCACTGTGAAATCTTACTGGTCAAAAAACAAAAAAAAACAAAACATAAAATCTGACATTCTGTGATCGGCAGCAGATTTACTGGAAACTTCACATCTACTTGTGTAAACACACTGTGGGCCCTATTTTAATGATCTAAATGCAAGATGTAAAGTGCACGGCGCAGGTGCACTCAGGGCATGTCCAAATCCACTTTTGCTATTTTAACGACGGAAAAACGGTTGGTGCGCCCGGGTGCATGGTCTAAACAGGTTGTCCCTTTTCTCTTAATGAGTAATGTTTTTGTTTTTTGGGGCATAACGTGTTATAAACCAATCAGAGTCTCATCTTCCATTCCCTTTAAGAGCCAGTTGCACTCGTGCCATGACGGATTTGCAAAGACTTGTCTCCGAGATGAAACGAAACCGAGATGAAATGAAAATAGATAGGCTAATTCTGATACATGCGATGGCTATCCATTATGACATGTAGGTATTTATATATATATATATATGGTTGCAAATGCATTTGCTAATTAAACAACGTGGCGCTGGATGGGAAAATTCGAACGGCGCTGGACTGAAACTAGTGCGTTGCATTGCGCTGGGTGTATGATAGGGCCCTGTGTTTGTAGAGATCCTGATGCTATATTCATAGTGCCCAGCATTGGGTGGGGGTGGGGGGGATAGTGGGGTTTATGTGGATTGGTTGCTTCAATTCTCAAGGCTTTTGACCAAATCCATGACTTTCTGCTCCTGCAGAGAAATTTCACATGCTCTTCATGGGTCAGTAAATCAGTAAATCAGTAAATCAGACTCTTAGCGTCCATCTTAGATGCATTTACCCACATTCCAACAGGTATAAAACTGATAAATGACCATTTTCTTAAAGTCAAAGGCATTGCACCTGCCCCCGCAGTCTCAGCTGTTTGTGTGCCCTTGGTTCTGTTCAAGGCCACGGGACTTCTGGGAGAGTTACAATATTGTGAGGTCCAGTGCACACACAAACACCCACAAAGATACACAGATGATCTAGCACACACAATCACGAACCAGAAAAGACAGAGATGAAGGATGAAGGTTATTAGCCAGTGACCTTTCATATTCATTGATGACTTTAGGCACTGAGCTGTGAAGTACTTTGGTTAGAAGTGAAAAATTAGCCCACAATGCGAACGTTTGTGTTGCTTAGTGACGTTTTGCTGCAGATTGTTTGCGACTTTGGATTTTCATGTATATTAATAGCAATGTGTTTGCCTCATCTATCACATTAATCTATGAAAATGTTATCTGCATTTACAGGATGCTTTAGTCTCCATGGTAATGAGTATGTGGTTGAAAGCACAGGAGAATTATCAAGCATGAGCAAAAAAATAAAAAATAAATAAAATAAAAATACAAAAACGAGTCAATTTGACCTGCGAGAGAGCACTGGGTGAAGGCAAAACCTCTTCTGAGATTTCTTCAATATTATTGAAACCATACATCAAAGCACAAAATACATCTGCTGAGGAAAGATAAATATTAAAACAAAAAATGTTTGCCTTGTAACCAAATATGTTTATCTCCCTAATGCTGTTCTACACATGCCGTGATATTTAAGTGGTTAACTAACATGTCCTTTAGGATGGCATGAAGCACTTCAGAAGTCTCAGAGGGAGAAGAGATGTTATTTGGGGTGTAAAATCGAAAATTTCAAACCCATTTTCAAGTATTAAGAAAAAAGCTATGAAATGTGAATCGAATCATCTTGATAAAAGTCTTAACCAAACCAATTCCATTTAAAATGACAGGTGATAAGCAACTGGCAGACAATATATAATGTGCTCACATTAAACTATTTGATGTCTAGCAGCTCTGGTCAGATTTGAATTAATAACTACAGCATCAAGACTCCTGGGATGAGGATTCCGGAAGCATGGAAAAAACTAATTCACGGGATATGAATGTAATGCATCACACAATCTTTGATGAATGAACACAATCTTGCTTAAAACCATCCAGTCAAGCAATAATTCCCATTGAAATAGACGTTTATATCTATTTGCGTTCATGTGCAATATTAATCATAACTGCATCCATATTTTCAGGTAATATTTGCCCTATATGATCCCAAGTGAATAAGTGAGAATACAAGCCTGAGAAAAATCTCATTACGCCCATTGTGGAGGCATGGCGCTGCGTCTCTGGAGAGATGCATACAAGCACAGATTTAGGCAATTCTTCTGTGCAATAATGCGGAGGGTGGAAAACAGTATTCAGCATTCTTGAGACGCCTGTGCCTGGTGCTGTCCTGTGCTTTTCACCTTTAATAAATACAGTCAGTGTGCACCACCGCACACAGCCCGGGCCTAAACCTCTCTAGCACCCGTCCAAGGAAAACTGTGGTCTGTGGTCTCTTCCATTATAGGCTACAGAAATGCTGGTTATTTCATGCCAGTCACTGCTTCTCTGTACTGTTGCACATGATCGATAGAATTCCAGCTGCAGAACCACCAATAAATCCTGAAGCTGATAGTTTGAGACAAAAACTTTCATACTAGAAAAGTGAGTTCGGATCCAAAAGAACAATACAAAAACTTCCTTTTTGTATTTTTGGTTTCATCAGCAGACTCACTATGGTCTTTGTGTTATTCTGAGCAGCATGATAACGGTAAGTCAAACCTTTTCGCATTTAAGCTTTTAAAGTAACTATACAAAAAGTCAAATCACTGACATTGTAGAAAAAAAAGATTAATGCTGCGTTCTAGTAGGGATTACTGGGAAGACATTCAAATCTCCAAATCCAATTTTTGGGGGGATTTCAACACAGTGTTACGTATGATTTTCAGATGCAATCACTGACAGCGTAAAAGCAAACTCCAAAGTGCTGAGTTGTCAACACTGTGGAGTAAACAAACAAGCAAACAAACAAAACATCAGCTGTTATTTTTGCAATCGCTGATTCATAGTGCAAGTTCTCCGATTAGTTCAGTCCTCTCAGGTTGATTACATTGAGTGTTTTCCCAAAGACAGAGAAGAGATGCTTTATACATGAGTCTGCATTTGAAATCAGATTTAATAAATGACAGTCAATGAGAGAATAAGCTGTGATTGAAGTTGGGTGATAAACAAAATATTTCATTAAATTTGAAATGATTTTTAAATGACTTTATAAAATTAAGCTACATCAAGAATATATCATCGATATTTCTAACTGAAAAAAAACAAAAAAACATTTATCCATAGTTAAGGGCTTAATAGACAATAGACTTTTAGCTATTTCACAACTATGAACGATGAACCATGATTTGGTATTTGAAACACTGTGAAAAATGTAATAAACATTATACAATTAAACAACCTTTTCAACTGATAATAGTAAGAATTTGGAGCAGCATTATATAAATCAGCATATTAGAGTGATTTATGATCATGTGAAGACTGTAGTAATGGCAGAAAATTCAGCTTTGCATTATAGGAATGTTTTAAAATATAATAAAATATATAAAAAATATATATATAATTTTTATAATAGTACAGTTTTCCTTTATTTATTTTTTATTAAATAAATGCAGCCTTGGTGAAAAAAAAAAAAAAAATCATTGACAATTTTATTCAGAACTGATGCATTTCTATATGAGAGTGATTTTTAAGGATCGCAAATTAAATATTGGAGTAATGGTCGCAGATATGTCACCCCGTCCTAGCTGTGATATCAGTTTAAATAGATCCATTTGATTATTTGAGTGAGAGATCGTATAAACTAAACCAAAACTCAAGTCTATATCTATGCCACTTTTAATTCATCAGCCCACAGCGAGGCAGAAGCAGGAGTCAGAGAGACAGAGTAACCTTTCTGAGAATAATTAGTGCATGGAACAGTGTGCAGTGACACATGGTGACATATCAAAGACAGACCGAAAGAAGAGAACATGGCGTCTTGATGCTCTGGCAGCAGGCAGCAGGGATCTCATTTGTGAGCATATGTTATGATGATGCAGGAGGAAGATGCTAAAATCCCTGATCCAAAAACCTGACGGGAACCATGTGCTTCCCTACCCGTGCCTAGCCGGCAATCAAAAACAGACAAACAGCCACTCTCAGCATTTCTACTGTACCTCAGAGATAATATTAGATTGAAAATGCAGTGGGAGAAAGAATGAGACGAAAGGAGGCTTGAATTCAAATGTGCGATGAAAATGAGCAGAATAACGAAACTGATGAAACGGCAACTTCTTCTGTGATAAACACACACACTCACAAGTGCACACAAACACTTTTCATAAAGTCAGCATGACAGGTTTCTTTAAAGGCATCCTGAGAAACATCCTGCAAAGCTGTGTGGTCAACAGACCAGAGATCTGTGGCTTCTGGATGTGGAGAACACCTTTACTTTAAAACACCTGACCTTTAATCTAAGTAGGCATGTAGTTTCAACTTCTTGATGATCTCCCTATGGCACGTAAAATCAAGGATGTACATCATGACTTTTTTTATAGCAGCAAAGTTTCCAACACTGACCTTGTCTTCCATTGCTTAAAAAAATAAAACCCAAATAAATAGTGCCTATCCAGATTCATGTCATTTACTGAGCCAGTTATGCATGTGCCAGAATTGCATTTCAATCCACTAGTTGTGTCACTAGTGAGAATCACACACTTAAACTGTCAGGCTTCTCTTCACCTTATAACACCTAGTGGTCCTACAATATATCACACACATACACTGGACTGAAGAGAAATGCTCTTTGAGAGGAGGACTGACCCGAGCGGGGACTTCTGTGATTATAAAGTGCTTTGGAGTGTCTAGAGTGGAAAAGACCTTTAATTGATATCTTTTGGAACACAGACCAGCTGTGCTACAGCCTCAGATGGAGAGGAAAAAAGACCTTTCTGTGCCTTTGGTTCCATATTTCCTCTCTGTTCACTCCTGCTTCAACACAGCTCCTTCTTTTCTTCCATTGGTGCTTTCCTCTGCTGTCTTTCCTTTTGATTTCAAAATGGCATTTTTGTGAAATCGTGCTGTTGGTTTGGGTGGACTGGCAAAGGAGCTATTTTTTTAAAGGACAAAGCAAAATTCATTTTACCATGATACACTCCTTTTAATTTGACTGAAATAGTTTTACGATGAATTACAATCTACTCTCTATTCATCATGATTTCTTTCCAACAGCATAATGCATTTCAGTGTTGTCTTTGCGTTGTGCTATTGCACTGAATTATAACATTTTTACGCACTACTGTCCTGCACACTGTTGCATTGTTTCGAACAGAACAGCATAATGTTGTTCATCCATACTCAGAGCATAGTGCATTGTCTCTCCCCTCACTCTGAAACATATCTTTACTGTGAGGCCTTTCTCTGTGTATTTGAACTGCATTTTGGGGTTTGGTCCTGCTGGGGTATTTATAACTAACGTATTGTATGCATTATAAAGAAGTCAGTTTGGTCAGAAAGAAATGCAAATGTAAACGTCTTCGAAAAAAAGACCAGGCGTGAAAAAATGTAACAACTTGACAAGTTTATGGACAGTGCACTTGCATAAGCCAAAGGTTTTCCTCTGCAGATGGGAAGGTTAGCTAATTGAAACTTTACAGAGTCCATGGGGGAAATACAATTTAATGTAACAACAAACATGCAGAGAGGCATGCGGGTTAGATTAATCTATTCTCATGTCTTTAATTACAAGGGTGGAATGATGATCAGCAGGTGTTTTACAAAGAAAGGCAGGAATTAAACACGTCTCTGTAGAGTCATACAAAGATTATAATGAATATTTTGATTAGGCCGTGGAAGCTTTCATTTCATTAATGCTTGTACAAATAATACTATAGCAGATGTGAGTTTGTTTTGTTATTAAGAAGGATAGATAGACAGAGATAGACAGAAGAGTGGATGGATTTAAAAAATGCATCTCTCTGAAGCCTTGAGGATATTCCATGATCTCAGTTTGACAGCGTCCAGCCCCCATTGACAGCTAACCTTCATCATCATCAGGGGCTGCACGCTGGGCAGGCCGAGGACAATATTCATTCTATCATAGTAAAGGAAGAAATATAGGGAGAAAATGGCCTTCAGGGCATCATGTCAGACAGACAGAGACCGAAAGAAGGCTACGGCCTGAAATTGAAAGAGGGATTATCTGAATAATGATATTAAAATAGAATATGATTCATAAAATGCATAAAAATGAGCTGAGAGGAAGACCTGCCTCAGCATTCTATCAGGCAGGGTATTTGAGTATATGAGTTGCCCTGTATTTTTAAGGGGTGTTTATGTATGAATGCATCCTTCTTATGCATGCCGCACGAGGCTGTGCACCATATAAGCCACCAGGACAAGAGCAGCCTTCTCTTCCATCAAGATTAGCCAGCCTGTGAAATATTAATACAGAAAATGAGAAACTGTATTAGGGCTAAAAAGGATCTAAGCAGAATGAATCATCAATAATACAGCAGCCCTCCTTAGTTTGTCAGAGTCAAAGACTCGCTGGGGTTTGACTAGCGAGAGCTTTGTACTGTCAGAGCCCCAGCCTGGCCCTGTGTCACAGGAAAATCTCCTAAGCCCTTACATCTGCTTTTTTTTTTTTTTTTTTTTTTTAACTGTGATGACATGCTAAAAATGCTAAGCCTCTCGTCTGAGATGACTGGGTGCATGTGAATTGTAAATTTGACGTTTCAGGCCTCAGTTTGATGCTAAAGGTTTGGTGTGCAGCTTCTCTTGGTTTTTGTTCCCTCACTTTCTGTCTCTCTGCTTGTTCTTCTTTGTCTTTTACTTCACATCTTCTGCCACTGTCTTGCTTTCATATTTAATTAAGTCTCACCTCCTCTCATTCCTGTTTTCGTCTCTAGTCTGAACTAGCCTAATTAATTTATTGTTCTTCGGTCTAAGTGGATGTTATAATGGTCTGTCAAAAGCCAAAGTCAAAAGCTCTTTAATTTATATCTATTGATTAATAGGATGAAATTTCCACTCGTGTCACTGACTGAAAAGGTCTGCTTCAAATCTTATGTCTCACATCTATTGTGCAGTGGCAGTGAGTGAACAGGGAAAAGAAAGAATGAAACAATGTGTTATTCATAATTAATGAATTGTATTATAAGCCTATATATACATTACCAGTGAAAAGTTTGGGATCAGAACAATTTTTTATGTTTTTACAGGAGTTTCTTATGCTCATCAAGGCTGTGTTTATTTGATCAAAAATACAGTAAAAAAACATTTTATTGTGAAATATTATGATCCTGTGATGCAAAGCTGAATTTTCAGCATCATTACTCGAGTCTTCAGTGTCACACAATCCTTCTGAAATCATTCTAATATGCTGATTTATTATCAGTGCTGGAAACGGTTGTGCTGCTTAATATATATATATTTTTTTGGAATGTGATTTTTTTTCAGAATTCTTTGATGACTAAAAAGTAAAAAAAACAAAAAAGCATTTATTTAAAATATTAATATTTTCTAACAATATACACTACAGTTGAAAAGTGTGTGTATGTGTGTGTGTGTGTGTGTGTAAATATGCAAAAAAAATCAACATTTGCACTGAAGCTAAGTTTAAGTGATTTGCTGAAAGAGACATCAAAAACAAGTTGATTATTGCATCACAGTGACATCTAAAAACTGTTTAAATGGTTTAATATACAAGAGTGTTGTTCTGTGAATGTGCTGGAGAGAGTTACTACATTAACATTTCCTTATGAGAGTGCTGAATGACTGAAAAACCAGCACAAATCTTTTTAATTTGCACTTTATGTGATCTGTTTGGCTCACATAAGTATCACTGAGTCACATTTTAAAATAAACCATAACATCAGTCAGAGCTTCCAAATCCAAAATATCAAAGCACTATAATAATAACTGGTCTCTGATGTCAGTCCCAGAACAGAATTAGAGCTTCATTTACACATGCACCACTCATTTACATCATTAAACAACATCTATCACTCTGCATGTATTTTTTAATTTTTTTTATCTTCTAACCTTTCACAATGCCTGTTGGTTGTATGCGTATCTGTTTCTTTGAAACAGTGCTTGATACCCATCATATTTGAATGGCTTTGTGTTCAAATGGGAATTGGGCCATTGATTCATGAATGCATGGTTCATCTTTGATAAATGATAAGAATCCACATTTGTGAGGACAGAACCTAATCCAGCCAACTGCACAAATCAGACACTTTAGATATATGAAAGACCAGTCAACCATTTAGTAATGATATTGACACAAAACTTGTCTCATAAGAATTTGTTCCTAAATCAGACTATATAAGTCACCCAGTACGGTGTGGAATCACTAACAAGAACAGACCGAAAAGAGGCATTTATTAGTGAATTGGACTATACTGTTCTGTGTTTTTTATTAACTAAAAAGTTCATAAGAATAATTTGTTTATTAATCAAAATACACTGATAACACTGTACGTTTTTAGAATCACCTAAAAGTATTGGGCTGTAAGAACCATTCGTTCAGGAATGCGACCACACCAGGTCGCCCTGTATTGTCTTATAAGGGTCATTTGTTAGTGAAATGCACAACACTGATCATGGTTGCACACAAAAGAAAACATAAGAGTGCAACTAGTGTACTGTAGTTTGATTCTTGAATGAATGATTCTCATGATCCATTCTTTTAAAGTGAATCTAAAACACAGTTGGTGTTGTTGGACTTACAGATTACCTCTTATGAAGTGCCTTTTTCCAGACTTGTTTTTGACTCTCATAAGAGCCATTTGTTTGTCCATCAAATTACACTGATCATAATATATGTTTTAGATTCACTGAAAAGAGCTGGGTCATAAGCATCATTCATTGTATTGGCTGCACTCTTACGTTCAGGTTATGTATAATATACTGTTTTGATCAAACTTTTGTGTATCTTAGTACAAGAGTGAACTGATATCCATTTCCTAAAACTAATATTTGACTAAATAAATAATATATGAACCTCGCTCCCTTTTTATGGCTTTTTTGCATCTATCTAACATATTAAAATCAGGTAATCATGCCGCATACAGTGCCAGATTCACACTAAGCACAACCATTTATAAGTGGGTTATGTAGGTGCAGAACCAATTTGAGACCTGCATGAAGGTGCATGTTCTCCTGACACGTATTTGCCTTGATCACGGACAGAAGTGCTCCAGAGTGCTAGTGGCTGTATTTGTTAGGGCACTTAAGACAAGTGCCCTTTGGCCAAGGGCAGTTCACTCAAAAGAAGTGAATTCTCCCAGCTGGAAGTTAACCCAGATGAAGCTTGCAGGCATGGAACTAGCTAAGCTCAGAGGCCGCTCATGAACCCCTAACTCCTCCATGATTTAGCAGGTCATTTATGTGCTGCTCTGGCTGTTAATTGGCTCTTAATTAGAGCCAGATCCCCATTGAAACTATTTATTTACTAGTGTGTGTGTGTGTGTGTGTGTGTGTGTGTGCGCGCACGTGTGTGCAAGTGTAAGTCCAGAGGGAGTAATGCAGTTACAAGCAACAGCTAACTGTCCTTCACACGATTTTGTCATTACCACTCTCAGGGAGGCATGTCCCTCATAAAAGCTAGAAGAGCTCGAGGGAAATTGTATGCCATTACCTTAGATGTTTGTGTGTATGTGTGTGTAAATGTCATCTGACATGAATGTGTGTGGCTTTACATCTAAACGCATATACAACCAGGGTATAGTATATTTTATGTGCGTTAAAAAGCGTTTCACTGCACAATACTGTACAATTTTATTTCAGAAACCTGTGGATTAAATACATTAAGGTGATATTATTCTCTTCCTGCAGTAATGGTATTCTCTGCAGGTCTCCTGAGTCCACCTATGTGGTGACTTCCATCAACCACTTTTTCCTTATTGACCTTAAAAAGGCAAAAAGGTAGAGGGTAGAAAAAAAACAGTTGATGCGAAGAACAGATAAACCATAACGACACTCCAAAAGCCTGTTCCTGCAATCAAAGACTGAGAACAATCAGCGTCAAAGGTTTTGATTGCAGGGGTGTGAAAGCTCACTGTGTCAGAATATCAATCAGTTGTTAGGAAATGTAATTCCACTTAAGTCTTTAACCTCTTGAGACCCTGTGGCCTCATATGAGGACATTATATTTTTGTGAATTTCTCTGAGTCTGTTCATGCCACAGTTTTAGATCTGGATGTCCTGTACAGAGCACATTCAGGGCTTTTCAGAGATACCAAATGATTGGATGTTTCACATGACCACTCCCTCTCCTTGGTCATCAAAATGTCTGAAATTAATTTAGTGACACTCTTATAGAAATATGATAATATTTCTATAATATATTGTAGTTATCATTTAAATCTGTCTAATTTTTAAATTCTGTGTCATAAATCAACATCTCAGAAATATGTTATGGGGTTTCAAATCAAAATATGACTTTCCGTTACTAAACAGGACATTGATTTCATACATGTCCTCAGATGAGGACACCGGGACTAAACGCATGCTTATTACGCATTTTTGGAGACATAACAAATGAATAGAGAAAGAAATTATATTTCAATATTCTATGAAATATTATATATTATTATGAAAATCTTGACAATTATTACTCACATTATTACACTTCTTTTTTCATTAGATGTTGCCCCAAAAACACATTTATATGCAAATTAGATTTAGTTTATAGACACATTGTATATAATTAGAAAACCCATTAATGGTAATTTTACACACATTTTGCAGAAAGAAAAATGTTATACTGAATTATTCTGTTATACCATAGTTGAGAATCATCTTTATACAAAGTTTGGTAAAAAAAAAAAAAAAAAATCTTGAACATTAAAAATTTATTGGTGATTTAAAAAAATCTATTGTTTTTGCCTATGCATTTTCATTCATGTCTTTTCATTTTTTTTTTAGAAATTGAGTCCCGATGTCCTCTGCCGAGGACATAACATAACTTTATAAATGAAATGCATGAATGCAGAGCACAAGGCTGCACTGGGAAATCCTGTGTGCGATGCATGACATGCAATGTGCATCTGTGCTTGCAAAGTGAATGAAACTGCTTTGCAGCATTTCACATCATGATAGACCCACTGTCCTCACATGAGGACATCTTTTTTCTGGGAAAAATACTTCCTGTACAAAAACAAATTTTAGGTATTATACTTATAAGGTCCTACATATCCCAAATAGCAAGAAAAATTATAAAATGCACAACAGGCAATCTCTCGGGTTTCAGGAGGTTATGGCTTCTTTTAAGAGAAAAAGCTGTTTTTACAGTACAGTAATAGTAATGGCCTTTTAAAAGAATGCATTTTACCGTATGTAGTATAATGTATATGCATAATCTATCGATGTTCATACATGCATATAACCATGCTTGCAGATACACAGGAAACTTGCTTTAACTGTTCCATATGGCGGACGGCTTGCATAAAGCAGCCCATAGAAACAGCTGCTAATAGGGCATCTACCTATACATATCTATGCTTAAAATGGTCAGTTAGTTGTCATGACAACTACACCAGTTAAAGTTCTGAGCATTTACTTCAAGTAATTGAATTTATACACCATATAAATTGCCACCTTCATTTTTTTTTTTTACGTTCAAAACTTTTAAATGTTTCAAAAACACATTTTACAGTGCTGAGAGCTTTATATTAATACTGCAGAAATGGAGAAAACAAGAAAAGCTGGGATGAAGTGGTCTTTGCACATTATTTAGTTGTTGGTGCAGTTAAAGGAATTCAGGAATTTTGGAAAAGATAGTGTTCGGTCCCTGTGCATGCAGGGGGTACTCAAACAAATAGGCCACTGACATGTAGAGAAACAGCAATTTCTTGCTTCATTGGTTCCCATCTTTCTCTCTGCTGTGTCCCCTTCTCTTCAAGCACGTCCACCCCTACCCTCCTCGCGTGAAACGCTAACACACACACTGGACCAAAGATTGCCTTTAAGGTCACAGACACAGGCACTTAAACACATGCACACAAACACTATCAGACAAGCATAGATATAGACACTGCCGGGATGTGATGGAGGCAAAATACACACACAAAAAAAAATTTTTTTATCAATCAATAAACTTTCTGTCTGGATTTCAATTTAACTTGTCTATGTTACTACAGAACTACGTTGACTGGCTGACTTCCAGTATGAAAATTTCCTGATAATTAACTCACCTCCATGTCATCCATGATGTTCCTGGATTTATTTTTGTTTTTTTCTTCAGAAAAAAAAATTAAGGTTATTGAGGAAAACATTCCAGGATTTGTTCTTCTTATAGTGGACTTCAGTGGTGGCCAACAGGCTGAAGGTCAAGATTGGAGATTAGGTGCAGCTTCAAAGGGCTCTACATTCTAACCGAGGAATAAATAACTGTTTAATATTTTAATGATTTTTTTGTGTAATTTATTCATGTGATCATAAAGCAACATTTTCAGCAGTCTTCATTGTCACATGATCCTTTAGAAATCATTAACACGCTGATATAATGCTCAAGTAATATTTCATATTATTATCAATTGTGCTGCTTATTTTTGTGGAAACCAAAGAATTCTATGGTGAATAGAAAACAAACAGCATCTTACTGACCCCAACAATTGGATGGCAGTGTACATAAAGTCATGTTCTGCAAATGCAAAAAAAAAAAAAACAATAGAGGAAAACATGTCCCTCATTCCTCAAGTTCAGAATCTCAAACCCAGATCATCTTTCAGTCTCTTAGAAAGAGTGAGAGAAATGTAGAGCTAGAATAGAAATGTCTCCAGCATCAGCTATACTGAAATAACAGCTCTGATTTCCCCTGAGTATAATAGTCTACAAATCATTGTCTATACCATATACATATATATATATATATATATATATATACACCTGCCAATGCAAACATTAAAGAGACCTACAGCACATACAGCGGTCTCAGGGTAAGAATGTCAGAGAATTCATGATCACAGTACAATTTATCTGTTGGGTTTGTAACATAATAACACTGTTCAATTCAAACCTCCCAGAATAGTGCTTCCTCTTTTGAAACTGAACTGCATAATAGCTTCAATTGGATTAGAGATTCAGCACAACTTGGGTCAACTAACAGTCGGAATAACAGGCAAAGCCATCAGATCTGAAATCAATGCACCATGTAGGATTTACAAATGTCTGTCGTCCATAAAGCATAAAAGTCTAGATTTCTCTTCTGTGCTCATGGAATAGATATCAGCACTTGATGGAACAATGTGAACTGCGTGGAAGTGCTTAGTGGACATAATCCGCTTGATGGACAGCTTGGTCATACTATGTGAACTGAGTTAAACTAGCGACAGAGTGCTAGCGCAGCTAAACCGCAGCCTGAAGTGCATTTCAATCACAGTGTTAACTCCACTCAGCAAACCGTTAGTCTGTCATTCTGTCTGCAGTTCTTTTAAAGGTTTAAAATGAGGATAATCGCCCTCCCCTCACTGCTCTTGCTTATGGGGTAAACATTTGAGACTGACATCCTGACATTTGCTTGTTGGAGATAAGAACGCTGCACTATTTCCCAGCACTTACTCGCTGCTGGTGTTTTAATGGGGTTCGCCTGTCGTCTATTGATCAACATGAAGTTTTAGCCTGTAATGTTGTTGTAGAGTCTGCATCTCTCCTTGGCAAGAGTTTTACTGTTCTATCTTCTGCTTGATTAATTGCTCTAAAGAGCTTTGCCTTATTTACTTTTCATTCAGTTTACTTATTTTTCCTAAAGGGGTAGTTCAGGCAAAAGTGTCTGAGTGGTCACATTTTGTAACCTTTTTTCATGTCGGTGCAAAGTTTTGTTAGCGGTGGCAATGATGCAGCTACAAATTTGTCCAACCCACTTTCATTATGCATAGCCATTTCAGTTATGCACTTTCAGTCGTGCAGCATGGACCATTTATCAACAAAGCACAAGCTATGAAAAGGTGCGTTTATTCGCAAACAGATCTTGATCATGCAACAACTATTAATCTGCACCGTGAGGTACAGATTTGGAACATAATTATCTTTAGGTCTCAGTTTGAAGCCAAATAAAAAATAAAAGTCTTTCAAATCACAAATGTGTATACTTACAAAAAGTAGAACCAAGTGGAAACTATTCATCATTTGCAAGTGTTTATAAATGTTTGCTAATCATAATTCCCTTCACGAGCAGTCATCTCAAAGGCAAAAAGTGTCCCAAATTACCTGAATTTACCCTATCCATGATATTTTACAAATAATTTATTAATAATGTTTTCATGTTTTTTTGCAGTAGCCAATCTAGTTGAAACTATCCATCATTTGTAAATGTTTTTAAATTACTAGTAATCGGTTAGTATCTTTATAGGCATTGGACTTTAACTAATGTAAGACGGTTTGTTTAAAGGGTGGCTGGTCAAGTTTAACTAAATGCTTGCTGAAGACTGTAATTTTGGTGCATTTTAATATATGTCCCAGTCAGACAATAAATATCCCAGACTGGTCTCTTCAACGATGCAGTTAAGAACATGGCCCAGCAGTTCTCGGCTGCTTTCTCCTCCTGTCTTCCACCCCCAGCGCCCCAGCGCCCCAGCGCCCCAGCCTGCTCGTCGCTGAGGGTGCCCCCCTGCGTCCACCCTCAGCGACAAATAATATGTGTATTATTCCTCACATACACGATTACATAGAGAATATGTAACCAGCAGTGAAATGGGAGTCAGGTCCGCTCCATGGGCAGTGCAATTATTAAAGAATACAACACTGAGGAAAAAATATATATACATAAGTAAAGATAGGAAAGAATTAAATAAAAGTAAAACAATACAAAATAACTTTTATGTTCTTTGACCTCCAGATAAATGTTGGGTTTATATGAAAACCCTATAAATATATGCACAGTGAATAACCAAAAGAATAAAGATCATGATTTTCAAACTCTTGCCTCACTTTTCTCGTTTTAAATCCCTGATCCCCCTTTTCTGTTTCCCCATTTCCCGTTTGCTCTTCCTCCCTTATTTAAGTCTCCCTCCCTGGTGTTTTGAATGTAATATGGATGATTATGCATTCTTGTTGAGGCCTCAAAAATCCACTGAGTGAAAGTGGAAGATGTTAGGGGCTTCCTGTTAAAGCTATGTTTACTGTTGGGAACGAGAGGCAGAAGCAGAGAGTTGTGGGTGGGGGGACTATAAGAAAACTTCTGAAACTTTAAGTGTTGCACTTTGCAGGTTGATTTCCACCAAACACATGTTCCTTTGTGCCCGTCTCTCTTTCTGCCTCTGTCCCTGGGATTTACTATCCTTTTTATATTTGTATTCCCAAAATGTCTTAATCCATTATACAGTGTCTTGACCCTGAAGGGTCACCTCCGGGCTTCACAGGTCTTTCGTTCTCTTTTTATGTTCTGTTAAATTCAAATCAACTCACTTCCTATCTATTGTTGCTCCTTTTTCTCTTTCATCTCCTGTTTGCCTCAAATCCATTCATCATGATGGCTCACAAGAATGTTCTATTAAAGTGGATAGCTGCTCGAAGGTGCTGCTACAGTATTAGTATTAGATGGACAGAAAGAGAGATAGAAAGAGACATTCAGATGGTGAAAGAGACAGCTGGCCAGTTTTTTTGGTCTAATAAAAGTCAGAATTATTATAGAGGACTTATTAAGGACTAGGATATTAAATCTTGATTTAAAATCAGTGGTGCTGAACCAGATATTTCCATTTCACACTCAAGTGTATTTCGATAAACCACGCACTGTCTGTTTACAACAGCTGGTCTGAGAATAGGCCGTTCTTTGGTGAAATCATCAACAAAGGCCCAATTTACATCTGGCAGTTCATTTGGACAAGAAACAAAAATTCTAATTCTGACAAACGCATTTTTGTTTCTTTTTTGATATATTCAAAATGCATTTGACCACAGCTGAATTAAATGAATTAAATTTAAACAGCCCAACTGTTAACCTCAGAACTAAAACCAGCCTTTTAAACTCAGTTTAAGTCAGCTGCATGCAGCTTTAAAATAAATAACTTTCTGATCATTTGATGCTTTAAAATAAACTACATAAATGGATTACTGTTTGAAACGTCATGGCTGAATGTTATAAACCAAGCTATACAAGCCTTAAAATAAATAAATAAATAAATGAACAAAAATAAATAAATAAATAACAATGTTTTCAAATGTGCAATATTAACAACAATGAGAAATGATATTTGGAAGCCAATTACCATAACAGAATAATTTCTGAAGGATCATGTGAAACTGAATACTGGAAAAATGGCTGCTGATAAAGTTTTTCAATACAGAAAACAGTTAAAACTATACATGCAATGTGCTTTTATTGATTTTATTCCCATATTTATTATTTTTTGTTGTTGTTGTTGTTGTTCTTCTACAAGTGATGTGGGCAAAATTCAACTTTCAGGGGAGTGTGACCAAAAAATTGTGTTTTGCATCTCAACATCCTGTGTCATGTCTTATTAAGATAATATCTTATTATACAAGTGCAAAAAAACCACAGTCCATAATACATGCATACAAATGTGTGTGTGCGTATGTTGATATGCAGATGATGCAGGGTGAAGGAAGAGGAAGTGGAAGGAACGGAGATGGACAAGAAAGAGCCTACTGGGAAACAAAAATTAGCATAATGAATAAGATAAAAATAAATAAATAAATAATAAAAAGACAATGTGAGCCATGGTGGATTAGAGATAGCCCACAAGAGATCAGAATGGAGAAAGCGGATTTAGAAGAAGTTAATTAAGAATGCACACAAGTTTCTGACAGGCTTGTATCGCTCCATTCTCATTAAAGTTGCTGGCCTCAGTTCTATTGCTCATCCATATGATTCGCACGCATCAATCTGATCGCTTTGATTAACAACTAAGAACATTTCATTGGTGACCAATGAGTCACATGATCAAGACCAGTCAGTGTGAGGAAGGATGTGCTCAAACTTTACTGCCCTGTAATCGATTAGGGACACTCCACTCACATTCGTAAATAACTGGCTGGACGAAAGAAAACACACACACACACACACACAAAAAACACATATTATATATATAATTATGCACCATATGTTGAACCGTATGTCACTAAGTGTATTTTGATATGTGTTTGAACACTGGCAGTTTTGCTCAATGACCAGTGAACATATCGCATTAGCCTCTTGTCAGCATTAGACATTGTGTGGCTTCACATCCCTTTATTAACTAGCAATGAGCAAGAACTTCATTTCAATAGCTTTAAATATAGCTCTATACTGTAAATAAAGACTCCCATTACAACCACATTAAGGTGATTACAAGGCCTGGCCTTAATTATAAACCACTATGAACTATGAACCAACATCTAACAAATGAACCACTAATGGTCACAAAGCACTTATAGTTAAATTATATTTAATGACATTTAATGACATTAAATTTTAGTCTGTGTTTCTTCACAAAGTGATATCGCCAACTACTGGCCTGGCATTTTAACACCGTTTTAAGATGTTTTAGTTGTGTCCATGTTGACATCTGTACAATAAACTTTGAAAAAATGCAAAGGATTTGTTTTGTGTTTTGTTCATCGTCATTGAGTCTCGTAGCACCGTCCGTTACATTTGTTTCAACACATTAATCAGAACAATGTATTCATAAATACTGGGATTTCTAATAATCACCAATTCCATTTAAACAATATCAGCTAGTTCTTTTCTTTTCTTTTTTTTTTTATAAAAGTGACCCTCTATCAATTCAGCTCCACATATATAAATAACCCTCCTGTTCATGTTCCTTCCATCACAATGCAGACAGCGAGACAAGGACACATTGAAAAAGGCCTCGAGACATGGCCATTGAGATGAATGAGAATGCTAACAGATCATTTTCTCTATAGATATTATAGACCTTGCTGTTTACATGCACAGATTTTTCTTTCTTTTTTTTTCTTACAAAGAATTGCATTTTCAAAGGAATACTACTAAAGCCTGAAATATACAAAATCACAAACAAACGCAAGAGCATGAGTACACACACCTGCATAATCATTTTTGCAAGTCGGTATATTTCTGAAGAGCATATTGAGCTTCAAGCTAATTATCTGACAGAGCTTAGTTTCACACGGTGCAAGTATCGCAGCAGGACAGGTGTTATCTTACTTCAAAGCGGATTTGAGAGAGTTTCTATAGAAAAATAAGACTGCTATGTCTAAACAGGTGGAAAAGCTCTGATCTGCATGATTTACAGGATTAATTTATAGGCTGAATGTTTTGTAATTCAACATGCCCTCATTGAAAGTTAGCTCAGCACAGCACGAATCGGGTTCAGTGCAACAGGGATGAAATCCTTCCTCAATCAAAACCAATATTAATAGATGGAAAATCTTTAATCTATTTCAGGATGCCAGAGTAAAAGATTCCCATGTTGCTCACTGAGAGATGGAGGGAGGAGAACAGAGCAGCTCTGAACTCCCTTCCACTTCATTATTTATTTTTATTTTTTTAAATTTTTTCTGAAATTTAAATAATTTTAATTTACTAAACAAATTATTGAAATGTTATGTATAAAATAATTAATTTTAGCTAACTGTGTATCTTTAAGAGAAACATTTTCAACTCAATTCAAACTTTGAAATCATTATAATTAATGTAGGATAAAATACATGGAATTTGTGTTCAAATCTATTATAAAATAGCCCCCTCATCTTAATCAATATCCATGTGCAATCAAGTTTAACCAGGTGCTAAATGCACTGAAATAGCACTGCGTTGTATTTGAATTAAATCTGTGTCATCCTTTTCAGTGTAAATACACATCCCTTTCTATGCAAATAAGACAAGTTAACAAAAAAAAACAACAACAAAAAAAAACAACAATTTGATGTGCACAGTTATTATTACCTGATTAAAAAAGTTTTTAGGAGCTGCACAACACACAGTTCATTCAGCACAGATTTTGTGGGCATGTTTACGACATAATTTGATTTGCTAACTTTCTGCCCTTTTCCTTTATACCCAGTAATAAAATGCCAATACATTCTCACTGGAATTTGTAACTATTTTACATTTTGATGAATTAGTGGCAAATTTGTATAAATACATTCTCAATTCAATCTCATTCATGCATACAATTTTGTAACCCACTGACTTAGGGACGGACTTTCATGCTCTGCTTTTTTAAAACAAATAGATTTTTATAGTCAAAATCTTACAAAATAGCTCAAATATCTTCATTTTCTCACAGATCGGGTTGAACAGTGCAATGACATCCAACAAAGCATGCCATCAGCATCCACAGTTCTACTTTAGTAAATTAGAAATAGAGTTCAGGAGGGGAAAAACAGCCAGAAAGTCTCCAGACACGCATCTAATTTGCTGTGAAATATTCAGAGACGTGATAGGCAAATGGCCTTCCCTCCTCAGACCAGATAAAAGAGGAATCATTTGCACACAGAGACTTTGGGAAAGAGATTTGATTAGGCTGAATAACTGCGGAGTGTAACTCTAACATTTCCTGACAGGGACTTGGTGGAGATTGCGGTCGACGGGATTCAGAAGCAGATTTTCAGCAGCTTTAGGTATAGCTGCTAGACAAGCACACTGCAATTACACCGGCACAAGTGGGAAGCTAATCACTAATCCTATGCCGGCAAAAACTAATCGTAACGTGCATGAAATGTGTGAACATTTTGTAAATGAACGCAATGACAGGGAATGTTGTGACACCGGATGACAGCATCACTAGGTCATGTTAACTCCAGCGCTAGCTTGAGTGACATCACGACTTTATCACACAACAAAAATAAGACCTGTTTTATGAGGATAAAAAATCCATTTGTATGGATGAAAGACTCCTCAGGTTAATTTTCCCAGATGAGGTTTGATCTTGAAAGCAGTGAACCATGAGGCTCTGTACTGCTTCAACAGCAAGGCACTGACTCAAGGTAACAGTTTGTCTGTCTAATCAGCTCTGACACAAGGGCAGATGCGTCATTCTCTCTCCTGCATGAATTACTCTCTCACCTCTGTGTCTGCTGCCTCGCATCATGTTGTTTTTTTATTATTTATAATCTTGCGAATGTCCCTTTTTTAAACTTGATAAAAACCAAAGAATAATACTTCAGAGTCATGCATCAAAGTCACAGAAAATGGAACCATGAATCGAAGAAGATCTCAGAGGAATATTAAATTGCTTTCATAGCTCAATGGAGTACTTTATGTAAGTCACTGATGTTTCACCTAAAATGCACACCAATGAGACCATTGTTGACAGTATGATTATGAAGCTAGAAAAGGAATGTGGATAGAATAGCTGGGATTATTTGCTCTGGGAATTGTCAGTGCATATTAAGATTTTCTGACTTTTGATTGCAGACTTGTGTATAGTGGAGCGTACTACTATTCAACAGAACATTGCTTATATGTTGGTGTAAAAGTACTGTTTGATATAAGTTATATCAAACAGTACTTTTACACCAAGATCCACAATTTAAATGGGTCAGAATTACAAGTTTTTTTTTTTTTTTTTAACTCTCTCTCACTATATATATATATATATATATATATATATATATATATATATATATATATATATATATATAGGGTTTCCATGTTGCAATTAATCCAAGTGTCCCAATGCTGCCTATGGCCAACCCTAAATTCACTACTAATTGATGGAAGACAAAATGCAAATAAGTAAATAAACTAATGAGTTACAAAAACATACTAATGAAGACTGAATACAGGGCAGACATTGCTTTGTCAGGGTCAGTCTACTAGAGTGGATTCAAACACAAAATACCGGTGACCCTTGTGGTCTAAATCCTTATATAAATAAGCACAAAAAGCACTCAAGCTGAACACAGAAGCAGCACCAGGCCAGTACCAAGGCCAATTCACAAACACCCTTCATCTCTATTTCACTGCCTTTCAACATCATATTTCACCATCTCAACTCTATACTGCTCGCTTTATGAGCTCTCTTCAAACCCTCCACAATCTACATGTCCTTTTCCTTATTAAAAAAAGTTTTAAGAAATAAATGGCAGCTCTAATTAATCACTAAATTAGTAAAAGAACAAACTGGATAATAATGGATAATCTACTTAAAAAAAAAGGCAAAAAACATCATTTTAACACACACAGCTAGTCTCAGGTGTGAAATGCAGTGGTGTTTAACGGCTGACTGCTGCTATTGCTCTGAGAAATGTTTGTCTGTCCTGTTCCTGGAGGCTCCCCAGCCCAGCACTGCACATTTAGGACGTCTCCCACATTAGACACACATTTCAGGACTTGGAGCCTCTACTAATGAGTTGATGAATTAAATCAGGTGTGTTAGATTAAGGAGACATCCAAGATGTGCAGAGCTTGAGTGGCCTCCGAGAACCAGACTGAGAAGCACTGCTTTAGAGTAAACACACAGATATTACGATGAAAGGAAATGCTAATTCTGGACGCAGTGCACTTTTTTTTTCGTCTTTGGCTTGACACACACTAAAGCCATCAATCAGCCACCTTTTTATGGAAGGGGGGCCAAACATTAAAGTTTTGTCCCTGGTCTCAAGAATTCAAGCAACAGTTTTGGCCCTGTCTGAGATTAGACAACACACAACTTCTTATACCTCTGTCTATTTCTCTGAAGTTTTCTCCTCAGCATTAGTGAAAAGCTTGACTAGGCTTCAAAGCGCCTGCTTTTCAAAGCTTCTTTTTTCAAGAATGTGTGTTTGGACTATATGCTGATGTGCAGTGGTCCCCGCAGGCAGACAGAAAAAGAGAATGGACTGAAAAAAGCCAGACCACGCTGTGTTTCATGTGTCGTTCACATGACCTACCCCATCATATGACCCAAGTTCAGCGACTGAGCGCTGAAACGCCAGCTTTTCTTCCTCTAAATGTCCTGAATATGAACAGGAATCTTAAGGAATTTATTGATTCTAGATCCTTAAATGACCAATTCTTAGTATTTCTTTGGAACATTTAAGTAACTTGGTACTTTTCCCCTATCATTTAATTAAATGAAATAAATTGTGTTCTTAACGAGTTACTGTTAGAGATATATATGAACAAACAATTAATAAATACACTGATTTATGTCTCTCAAGTCTTCAAGGAATGATACACCCAAAAATGTAAATGATGTGCTCTCTTCTGTGGGACACAACATATTTTTTGTCCATAGAGTGAAAGTGTGGTCCAGTGTTGTTTTAGCATTGACATTTACTGGAAGTTTTACAGAAAGACATGGCAGCATTTTTATTTTTAGTCGAGCTACGCCTTGAAGCATATAACATCATGGCATTTTGAGCTGGATGATTTGTTTGAGGCTGTGTCCTTTGCAGATAGAAATACAATGAGATAGATCTGAAATTACTTTTTGCATCATATCCTGTCTGCTAAGATACTTTTATCTGGTCAGTTTTTGACAGTATCATACAGCAGATATATCCTTCACAGTTGCTGTTTTGGCAGTTTGGTTGTTGGTAAAATGAACAAAGTGTGGTTTAAAAGAGTCCTGTTTAATTAGAAGAAATATTTTAGAATATGAATAAGAAATAAGCCTCACAGTCACTCAATATTTTTATGATTATCTCTAAATCTGTCCGAGACCATTACACATGATGTATGATGTCTCAAAATCCAGTCTGAGGGGTTTTTTTTTCAGGCAAAACCTTGAAATTCTGTTCATTACCTGTATGTGTAATGACTTCACTTGGGTCATTATGAATGATAAAAAAAAAAAAAAGTAATGAAGTCATACACTGGTCATGCTGTATGCATGTTGTTTCAAACAGAATAGTCATTTGTGCTTTGTCTGTTTTCCATTGCATTATTTATAGTGCCTAGTCTTTCTCTCTCATCTCATTTACCTCTGATGGCAAACTCACAAGTGCTAAAGCATTGATTCCTGTACTTTTCGGAACAAAAATGGAGCCAGTTCTGAATACAGAATTAAACCTGAAAACAAGCTGTTGAAATGTCTTGAAGTGAGGACAGATCTCACCACATTGTTCTTCCATAAGCACAGGCTTTGATACACTCTGTGCCATGCATTATCTGTGTGTAATCTCTAGAGGACTGGGACGCCGCAGGCTATATGTGTGCGTGCTGGGAAAACCCAATGAAAATGAATGCACAAATACTCAAACAATTTATTGCTCAATTAAAATAATCATAATCTCACTTATATACTCATACAAACAGATATTGCATGTGCCTGGCATCAAATGATGTAATCTTCCTTTCATCTTCCTTCATTTATTTGATATGTCACCAGCATGCACTGGGAAAATTTGGCGCGCAGTAGGAGCAGACAGCAGTCGCTGAGGAGAAGCAGCAGGAGAAGAGGTCCCACCCTGCCCTGAGTAACGCTCTGCTGTTCTCCTGCTCTCTCTGCACATCAGAAGCACCTGTTCAGATGACAGGCAGAGTGATGGTGCTGCCACACTTCCAGGTTATTTTAATCAAAACAGTCTTCCCTCTGCTTCCATACCTTCCCTTTACGGACTGTCTCAGTTTGTTTTTTGTTTCTTTCTCTTCAGATGTTCAACTCTGTGTGTTCTCTAGTTCAGCTGTTCTGTTCAATTCTTCATGTGAAACCTTATCTCTACAGGATTTCAGGTTGGTTTAGATAGGGTGACTAAAGCAGGTTAAGCACAATCGCACAAAAGCTCATTTTTGTCAATCAGTAATGTTGCTCTGTTTTCATGCAAAAATATCTAAACATCATTAAAACAAGACAAACTCATTTAACTTTTCCATTGGCAGTTACTTTTTAATACTTGTTTAAAGAAAAAGAAAAAAAAAACATTGCTACATCTTGGCAGATTTATGCTTAAATGAAACAAAGCAAAGCAAAGCAAATCAGATCAGAACAGAACAAAACAAAGCAAAAATAAATACGAATAAATTAAAGGCTAATTGTTAGTATCCATTCTCCATATATCTTATACTCTGTAGGGTATAGACTATTATTATTATTGTAATTATTATTATTATCCAAGTAAATATGTTTGTAAAGATTTGTATTTAGTTTTTGTACTGGAAAACAAATACAGAAGATCTTATCATGCATGTGGGTGATTTGCAAATATATACATGGTGAGGTTTTGCCTGCTGCCTAAGGTTTTGATCAAATGTTCCCCACCAGGAAGGTAAAATATGATTGTGTGGACCAGCCAACAGTCCCCTCAAGGAAAACAGCTTTATAAACATACTAAATCAAGGCTATTGAACTCCAGTCCTCACGGCCACTGTCCTGCAGAGTTCACTTCCAACCCTGGTCAAACACAACTGCTTGTAATTTCAAAATAATCAATAAGACCTTGATTACTGTGGTTTTCTCAGGTGAGTTTGATTAGCATAGAAACACAATTCTGCTGGACAGTGGCCCTGTAGGACTGATGCTGAAAAGCCCTATCCTAAATAAAGTTTCAACCCTTCCAAACTGCTAATGGTTTATTTTTCAGCTTTTCAGCCTTGAAATTTCCTGACATGCTCCACAGATGTGATTTGCACATGCAATGTTAAAATGCTTTCAGTGTCACCATGCCTCTCACACACGCTGACTCACAAGCAACAAATTGCAACTCTTGAGCTGTGATTTGTCAAGCACGGTCAATCTGACCCAGTAAGTACACTGGCTCTTTAATACTGGCAGCATGGTAAGGTCTAAGAAGGCTAAAACATTTTTGTGCGGGCTGGGGATAGAAAATATAATTAGCTCAGTTAAATTAAATAAATAAAAAAACAGATTAAGACGGGCCAGAAATCTGTTATAAATATACCTTCTTTTATAACTTCTTTTTCTTAAAAAAAAAAAAAAAATCTAAAATAAAGCTTTTCAATGGGAAAGCTAAAATGCTTTTTTAGAAACATATTTGTACACATTTTATGATTAAACCCATTGCTAACTCTTTTGAGATAGTAAACTGAGGTGAACAGCACTTTGATTTTGAACGATGTGTGATGCCACACAGCATGGATGGTTATGTGGGGCGAAAACGATTTGAGGACAGACTGAGTGAGAATGAGTGAAATAGACATGGGGTGAGCAGGAGTAAATGAGTGAGACAATAGGTGTAGACCTGGCCAAAGGAGAAAGGAAGGATCTGGTCACATGATGGACAGGTGGGCCAACGAATCATGACAGAGACTTTGAGAAAAGCACAGATTCAAATAGACAGAGAGACAGAAAACATGTGAGGGCACGGAGAGAATAAAGGAAGACACACAACAAAAACAAGATCTGACAAAGCGCTTCCTCTAACCTCATCCTCACTCTCTGTCGTCTCC